>NC_057797.1:37585643-37598750 GCF_018294505.1 Triticum aestivum | reverse complement strand
AATTTGAAAACACTTTTTTTTGTTTTTTGTTTTCTTTGTTTCTTTATTTATTTTATTTTGTTTCTACTTACAATAAAATACTTATTGTTGCTATTTTTATTTTTTCCAGTTTTTTGTTTTGTTTTCTGCATTATTTATTTCCTTTTGTTTTTGCTTTATTTTTTTAATTCTTTTTTATTTTAGGTCAGCAAAATTATAAACTTTCTGTTAGTGCCATTAGTTTTAGAAAAATTATGAACTTTCTGTTAGTGCCATTAGTTTTCAAATTTGAATAGTTAAAATTTGAATTCTTTGAAAATTGTTTGAATCATAAGTTTGTGATTAACTTACTAAAAAAATGAGAATAGATGAAAGTTGAAAGTTTTTGTTAGTGCCATTAGTTTTAGAAAGTTGAAAGTTGAAAGTTAAAAGTTGGCATGGGCCAGGGACTAATGGTCATGGTATTACGAGGGCCAAACCATAAGACATGAAAGCATTTCAAATGAACTCTGAAAAAGTTGAAAGTTGGGATGGTATCATAATTTCACCCATATAGCATGTGCATGTACAAAACGGACAATGGTAGCATGTTCGTGTGTTGCAAAGTTGCGGGAGAAAGTCTTCACTTTTTCTTCGCTTGTGTCATTTGCTTATTGCGCCGTAACCATGGATAATCTTCATTGTTTATCAGGATGCTTGGGTCAGCCTTGACATTGAAGGGAGGAATTTCATGAAACTTTTCATAATCTTCAGACATGTCTGTCTTGCCGTCCACTCCCAGGATGTCCCTTTTTCCTGAAAGAACTATGTGGCACTTTGGCTCATCGTATGATGTATTTGCTTCCTTATCTTTTCTTTTTCTCGGTTTGGTAGACATGTCCTTCACATAGATAACCTGTGCCACATCATTGGCTAGGACGAACGGTTCGTCAGTGTACCCAAGATTTTTCAGATCCACTGTTGTCATTCCGTACTGTGGGTCTACCTGTACCCCGCCGCCTAACAGATTGACCCATTTGCACTTAAACAAAGGGACCTTAAAATTAGGTCTGTAGTCAAGTTCCCATATGTCCACTATGTAACCATAATATGTATCCTTTCCGCTCTCGGTTGCTGCATCAAAGCGGACACCACTGTTTTGGTTGGCGCTCTTTTGATCTTGGGCGATCGTGTAAAATGTATTCCCATTTATCTCGTATCCTTTGTAAGTCAATACAGTCAAAGATGGTCCCCTGGACAACAAGTACAACTCATCACAAACAGTGTTGTCACCTCTGAGACGTGTTTCCAACCAACTGCTGAAAGTCCTAATGTGTTCACATGTAATCCAGTCGTCGCACTGCTCCGGGTGTTTGGAGCGCAGACTGTTCTTGTGTTCATCGACATACGGGATCACCAAGGTAGAGTTCTGTAGAACTGTGTAGTGTGCTTGAGACCAAGAATATCCGTCCCTGCATATTATTGAGTCTCTTCCAAGAGTGCCTTTTCCAGTCAGTCTCCCCTCATACCGCGATTTAGGGAGACCTATCTTGTTAAGGCCAGGAATGAAGTCAACACAAAACCCGATAACATCCTCTGTTTGATGGCCCATGGAGATGCTTCCTTCTGGCCTAGCGCGATTACGGACATATTTCTTTAGGACTCCCATGAACCTCTCAAAGGGGAACATATTATGTAGAAATACGGGCCCCAGGATGACAATCTCGTCGACTAGATGAACTAGGACGTGCGTCATGATATTGAAGAAGGATGGTGGGAACACCAGCTCGAAACTGACAAGACATTGCGCCACATCACTCCTTAGCCTTGGTACGATTTCTGGATCGATCACCTTCTGAGAGATTGCATTGAGGAATGCACATAGCTTCACAATGGCTAATCAGACGTTTTTCGATAGAAGCCCCCTCAATGCAACCGGAAGCAGTTGCGTCATAATCACGTGGTAGTCATGAGACTTTAGGTTATGAAACTTTTTCTCTGGCATATTTATTATTCCCTTTATATTCGACAAGAAGCCAGTCGTGACCTTCATACTGAGCAGGCATTCAAAGAAGATTTCTTTCTCTTCTTTCGTAAGAGCGTAGCTGGCAGGAACTTTATACTGCTTCGGAGGCATGCCGTCTTTTTCGTGCAAACGTTGCAGGTCCTCCCGTGCCTCAGGTGTATCTTTTGTCTTCCCATACACGCCCAAGAAGCCTAGCAGGTTCACGCAAAGGTTCTTCGTCACGTGCACCACATTGATTGAGGAGCGGACCTCTAGGTCTTTCCAGTAGGGTAGGTCCCAAAATATAGATTTCTTCTTCCACATGGGTGCGTGTCCCTCAGCGTCATTCGGAACAGCTAGTCCACCGGGACCCTTTCCAAAGATTACGTAGTGTAAATCATTGACCATAGCAAGCACGTGATCACCGGTGCGCATGGCGGGCTTCTTTCGGTGATTTGCCTCGCCTTTGAAATGCTTGCCTTTCTTTCGACATTGATGGTTGGTCGGAAGAAATCGACGATGGCCCAGGTACACATTCTTCCTGCATTTGTCCAGGTATATACTTTCAGTGTCATCTAAACAGTGCGTGCATGCGTGGTATCCTTTGTTTGTCTGTCCTGAAAGGTTACTGAGAGCAGGCCAATCGTTGATGGTCACTAACAGCAACGCCTTAAGGTTAAATTCCTCCTGTCTGTGCTCATCCCACGTACGTACACCGTTTCCATTCCAAAGCTTTAAAAGTTCTTCAACTAATGGCCTTAGGTACACATCAATGTCGTTGCCGGGTTGCTTAGGGCCTTGGATGAGAACTGGCATCATAATGAACTTCTGCTTCATGCACATCCAAGGAGGAAGGTTATAAATACATAGAGTCACGGGCCAGGTGCTGTGATTGCTGCTCTGCTCCCCGAAAGGATTAATGCCATCTGCGTTTAAAGCAAACCATACATTCCTTGGGTCCTTTGCAAACTCATCCCCGTACTTTCTCTCGATTTTTCTCCACTGCGACCCGTCAGCGGGTGTTCTCAACTTCCCATCTTTCTTTTGGTTCTCACTGTGCCATCGCATCAACTTGGCATGCTCTTTGTTTTTGAACAGACGTTTCAACCGTGGTATTATAGGAGCATACCACATCACCTTTGCAGGAACCCTCTTCCTGGGGGGCTCGCCGTCAACATCACCAGGGTCATCTCGTCTGATCTTATACCGCAATGCACCGCATACCGGGCATGCGTTCAGATCCTTGTATGCACCGCAGTAGAGGATGCAGTCATTAGGGCATGCATGTATCTTCTCCACCTCCAATCCTAGAGGGCATACGACCTTCTTTGTTGCGTATGTACTGTCGGGCAATTCGTTATCCTTTGGAAGCTTCTTCTTCAATATTTTTAGTAGCTTCTCAAATCCTTTGTCAGCCACAGCATTCTCTGCCTTCCACTGCAGCAATTCCAGTACGGTACCGAGCTTTGTGTTGCCATCTTCGCAATTGGGGTATAACCCTTTTTTGTGATCCTCTAACATGCGATCGAACTTCAGCTTCTCCTTTTGACTAATGCATTGCGTCCTTGCATCGACAATGACCCGGCGGAGATCATCATCATCGGGCACATCGTTTTGTTCCTCTTGATCTTCAGAAGCTTCACCCGTGGCAGCATCATTGGGCACATGTCTGGTTCCTCTTGATCTTCACCAGCTCCCCCCGTTGCAGCATCACCGTATTCAGGGGGCACATAGTTGTCATCGTACTCTTCTTCTTCGCCGTCTTCCATCATAACCCCTATTTTTCCGTGCCTCGTCCAAACATTATAGTGTGGCATGAAACCCTTGTAAAGCAGGTGGGAGTGAAGGATTTTCCGGTTAGAGTAAGACCTCGTATTCTCACATTCAGTGCATGGACAACACATAAAACCATTCTGCTTGTTTGCCTCAGCCACATCGAGAAACTCATGCACGCCCTTAATGTACTCGCGGGTGTGTCTGTCACCGTACATCCATTGCCGGTTCATCTGCGTGCATTATATATAATTAAGTGTCCAAATTAATAGAAGTTCATCATCATATTAAAACCAAAGTGCATACATAGTTCTCATCTAACAACATATAGCTCTCCAGAGCATCTAATTAATTAAACCATACATTGAAACTATGTAAAACATTTCAATGCGAAAACAAATGCGATCATAATCGCAACCAAGGTAACAATTGATCCAACGGCAGAATGATACCAAGCCTCGGTATGAATGGCATATTTTCTAATCTTTCTAATCTTCAAGCGCATTGCATCCATCTTGATCTTGTGATCATCGACGACATCCGCAACATGCAACTCCAATATCATCTTCTCCTCCTCAATTTTTTTATTTTTTCCTTCAACAAATTGTTTTCTTCTTCAACTAAATTTAACCTCTCGACAATAGGGTCGGTTGGCATTTCCGATTCACATACATCCTAGATAAATAAAATCTATGTCACGTTGGTCGGCATAATTTTCATAAACAATAAATGAACCAATAGTTATAAAGATAATATACATACCACATCCGAATCATAAACAGGACGAGGGCCGACGGGGGCGGATACCAAAACCATCTCACTATATAAGATGCAATAATAAATGTAAGAAAATGATACAAGTATCTATCTAAACATACAAGTAAGAATATTTTTCCTTTCAGAAAGAAGATAAAAACAAGAGGCTCACCACGGTGGTGTTAGTGATGAGATTGGCGCGGGTGATCGACGGCGGTGAAGACGGGGACGGGGCGTGACGGACCGCTAAATCTAGACAAATCTCGAGGAAAATGGAGCTTGGAGGTCGAGCTTCGAGAGGAGAAAGCTTAAGTAGTGTGGCTCGGGCATTCCATCGAACACCTCATGTGCATAGGAGGTGAGCTAGAGCACCACAAAGCCCTCTCCCCCTCGGCCAGAAAAAACAGAGCATTGTGCTCTGCTCTTGCGCGAGGGGGTATATATAGGCACCTCATTGGTTCCGGTTGGTGGCATGAACCGGGACTAAAGGGGAGCCTTTGGTCCCGGTTCAAGCCACCAACCGGGACCAATGATGGTGGGCCAGGAGCGAGGCCCATTGGTCCCGGTTCGTCCCACCAACCGGGACCAAAAGGTCCAGATGAACCGGGACCAATGGCCCACGTGGCCCGGCCGGCCCCCTGGGCTCACGAACCGGGACCAATGCCCACATTGGTCCCGGTTCTAGACTGAACCGGGACTAATGGGCTGACCCGGCCTGGACCAAAGCCCTGTTTTCTACTAGTGGGCTGATGACAATTCATACTTACGTCATACTTTGCAATGAATTTGAGAATAACACCGGGAAAATAGAAGAGTCAGGTAAGATCCTGGGAAAAGACCTGTGGGTTAGGGCCCAGTCAAAGAAAAGCACTGTTGAAATGATTTACAAGAGAGATTTTGCTTGTTAACAACAGTACCATCAGTTTTTAACCTTCAACCATCTCCTAAAAATTAACAGACTCAACAATGCCTTAAAGAAAATAATAAATAGATAAGATGTTGCAGATGCTTCAGTCTTTCACAGTTGTATGAAATTTTTAGTTTGCCATCTTTTATGTTGTTCTTGATGATGCTAGTTCTAATTTCAATTTTTCGCTTCATTATGGGCACTATCTAACAACTATAAGTGCTTGCTGCTACCACCAAACTCACTATGAACATAATTGAGCATTACGTATCAATCAGCAAAATGTTTGGCTGGGTTTATATGATGTTGTTTCTCCACTAGTGCTGGAAGAAGGATGGACTCCTGTAGCATTTTGACATTCCCTTCATGATATACCTTAAATTACATACGTAACCTAGTGTTTGCACGTTTGTTTCAGGAGCTCAATGAGGTTCTCAACGTCATTGCAGCAGGGTATGTGTATGTTTTAACTTGATATTCATAGAAAGGTCTTGACGATATGTTTAAGATACCCTTATTTCGTGTTAGTTATATTTTTGTTTACAAACAAGTTCGTTTGTCTTTTGTAGTTGTACTTCTGAATGGCTGTACCAGAGAAGCCTGCAGGAGTCCTTTTCAGGCAGGAGTAAGGATATCAATCCTTGTTTAGGATGTGTTGTTTTTTATTTTTTCTATATATAACATGTTGTTTTTGCCAGTTATATCTCTACTTAGGTTGATTACTGAGACTGAAATCCGTACAGACGAGTTCTACAAGCAATCTATCCCTAAAAATTTGAGTGTCCTCCAGGCGGAATTTCTGCTCCCTCGTACTATCCTCGGATATTATTCTCGATATACTACAGATGGATTATCAGCCCTCTTTGTCTTTGAGACATGGCATACAAATTACCTTTCTCTCTGGATAAACATTTAAACTCAGAAATAAACTTTGCCACTAGTCAATTTTCTGTTTTTACGATATAAAGATAACCAATACTAGGTTTACCACTGACAGATTACACTCACCATTATTCCACATATGTGGTTGTGATAACAGTTCTGTTGGAAAGCGGTGCGATCCCTGGATGCTGAAGCTGCCGCTACACAAATGAGGGCTTTAACATACGCACTCGGCATACCGTTGTGTGTCGAAGTCGTGGACAAGAGCTTGACGGATAAGGGTGTCTTAGTGAAGCGCCTCGATTTCTTCAATGAGACAGAGTGGGAGAAGGGCCCTCTCTGTTTGACTCGGAGCTACCTTTCTTCGAGCACAGCTCCTATACCGCTGGAGTAGGGAAGCTACGATGCTGACTTGCTGTCATCTGATGGCACACCCATGCTGACCTTGCTGTGTAGGCGTGGCCACTATGACATTCTTTACCGCAAGTGAACAAACTGTAGGGAAACCTAGTAACAGTCTTGTATAGTGTGGGTGGTTGTTTGTCGGTCTGCTTCCAAACAAAACAACCTGCAATTACTTCTGCTACGAGGGGCCCTCTGCTCCTTGTTATTCTTGTTCTTGCTGATGCTGTTGTTAGTTACTCTTGTATTTGGAAGGAAGCTACAGAACAGAAGATGTGATAGGAACACATGAAGAATTATTGGGATACTGTTGTGTGCAAGATTTGCAACATCAAAAACTGGCTTATATCAGATTCCGTGACTCGTGTTCTTTGTTTTCGAATAAGCAATTTCGATATGAGCTTGACTGCTAATGCGAAGTTAAGAACTTCTTTGAAATCAAACTTAGCTTATATCAGATAAATAGAACACCGAATATGAATATTGTGTAATCTTTAATTTTAGTTTTCATCACTGGGTTCTTACCTCTTCACAAAAATAAGCGAGAGTGCATACCAAAATCTTTGCTTCAATTTGTGGCAGTAGGTTTCTAGGGCATGACTGATGCAGTATGGTGCCAATCCTAGTTACTTTCAAATATTAAAACTTGCACTTCCAGTGAAACTTAAAGGCTACTTAGATGTACAGTTAGGGAAGTGAACCATTGTTATTAATCAGATCACATTTCTTAATAGCCCAGTTTCTTCTCAGTTTGGCTGACTGATGTCTTGACGGTTTTCCAAGATGATTTTCACTTCTTTGTAGTAAAGACATGCAAGTGCCACGTAAAATGGTTTTCAATCGGAACTGAAGCCATCTATTAGCACTAACAGCGGAAATAAAAAACTCAACCAACGGGCACTAACATGTGTCGGCAAACTGAGACAACCAATAATCTTGCAACCGTAAGTTACAATCACGCTACCTGAGTAATCTCAGGACATATAAGATCCAGATATCGATAATAAAATATATGAGTTGATAATTAAAACAGATATAGCATATCAGCAAACCTTGAGCTCTACACAAGTAACCCATCAATTCATCCCCAGAAGGCCAGAACACAACCACCACGATTTTTTTTGCGGGGTATGTCATCACATCTTAGATTCCAGTATGGCTAACGGGCTAAAAGTAGACCAAAATGTGAGGCCAAATTTATATGGACAGTAAGAATGCATTGTATGTAGTACGTTCAAGGGCAATCTAATAATACAAGAGTACATAGTTAACCTCTGATGCTCGCAACGGAGTTGTTTCAATTGAACAGTGATGATCAAGACATGTACAGGCGTATTTCAATTCAACAACAAAATTCTCTACTAATATAACAGCCAGCACATGCTTCATATTTTCTTAAGCATAAAATTCATATTACATGAGAAGGATTTGCAAAACAGAAACTCCTACAAGAATAGCGCCGCTGGGCTGCTATACTAGCAACTACAGGGTGATAAAACCCTATAAGTCAGCATGGCACGATGGTAAGCCCAAAAGGTGCTCTTTGGTTGTTCAATCTAAAACTTCAGACCTATGAAGTGACCATAGGAACAGCCTCTCTTGGATTGTTCAACTTAAAACTTCAGACCTATAAAGTGACCATAGGAACAGTCTCTCTTGGATTGTTCAACTTAATATATCTCTACTAGAAGAACGCCCGTGCGTTGCAACGGGGCCACATTAACTTTAAGAGTTCAATATTAATATTCTCATACATATCAATCCTTCTCCTCCTTCCGTCTGCCACCGAGACAGGGACCTAGACTTTGTGTTGCTCTTATTGATTTAATGAAAAAAGTTATTTATTTCTGTTAGAACACAAATTCTTAGATAGCATCTGCATGTCAGGGAAGGATAATGTGGTCTGGATAGCATCTGCAAGTTAGGGAAGAATTATGCGACCGTGTAATATTTGGATAGGAACAAACATGGACGTGTGTTGCCCCGTTGCATTACCGCCCAACGAACATGGACGCCGCCGCCAGCGGCCCGGTGGAGCTCGAACCCGAGAGACTCTGCTGCTTGCTGGGAGGGGTCGGGGAGGGTCGGAGCACAGGAGCATTGACGTGAAGAGAGAGTAGGCCGGGGAGATTACTGTACACGCCGCACAGCGACTTGGACCTCGGAGGGCCTTGGCTCTGTCAGGAGGAGGTCCCGAGTTCCTGTCGAGGACAGCCTGACGAGGGAGACGCACGGCCGCTCGCGCTGCCCGCAACGCGACCACGCCCTGCCCTAGGGTTCTGCGACGGCGGCAGCGTCGTCCACAGCCACACCCTCCCTGAGTCCTGCCCTGAACTGGGGTTCCGAGATGGCGGCGGTGGCGGAGGTCTCTGAGGTTGGAGAGGGGCAAGATGTAGGACGGCGGAGGCTGGAGCCTGGAGCGATGGCGGCGTTTCGGGATTGCAGGCAGGGGGACGTGCGAGGTGAGTGTTTTTTTCACCGGTTTATGTTGTGTTGCCTGCATGGATATATAGGAGAACAAATAGGTGGATTATAATTCCTTCCATTGTATCAGTGCTGGGAAAGGAAGCGAGGGACAAAAATCAATCGAGGGGTCTTTAAGAGTAGAGATTAGTTAATTGGATTTTTCTTTAAAGTCTGTTATTTGTTTCCTTAAAATTTATTATATGTTTCCTAAATCAAATTGCATTGATGGGATGGATCGATTGATTTGGATAGTCTATTATTTTTTTCCTTCACATCCATTATATGTTTCCTAAAGCAAATTGCATTGATGAGATGGATCGTTTGATTATAATTCCTTCCATTGTATCAGTGCTGGGAAAGGAAGCGAGGGACAAAAATCAATCGAGGGGCCTTTAAGAGTAGAGATTAGTTAATTGGATTTTTCTTTAAAGTCTGTTATTTGTTTCCTTAAAATTATTATATGTTTCCTAAATCAAATTGCATTGATGGGATGGATCGATTGATTTGGATAGTCTATTATTTGTTTCCTTCACATCCATTATATGTTTCCTAAAGCAAATTGCATTGATGAGATGGATCGTTTGATTTGGGTAATTTAGTAAAGTTAGATCTGTGTCTTTTTGTACGGTAGGAAAGTGTTTGTTTAGAAGGAAATAGTGAAAAAATAAACCGATGGGGTGGTAGGAGGGGGGACGGAAAAACCCAGAAGAAAGTGGTGGGAGGATGACGAAAATAAAACGGAGGTGGGAGGATGACGAAAAAAAACCAGCGAAAAAAAACCGCGCAGACTATTCACCAAGTCGTCCATTAGGAATAGAGATTTCCTAAATCAAATTGCATTGATGGGATGGATCGATTGATTTGGATAGTCTATTATTTGTTTCCTTCACATCCATTATATGTTTCCTAAAGCAAATTGCATTGATGAGATGGATCGTTTGATTTGGGTAATTTAGTAAAGTTAGATCTGTGTCTTTTTGTATGGTAGGAAAGTGTTTGTTTAGAAGGAAATAGTGAAAAAATAAACCGATGGGGTGGTGGGAGGGGGGACGAAAAAACCCAGACGAAAGTGGTGGGAGGATGACGAAAATAAAACAGAGGTGGGAGGATGACGAAAAAAACCAGCGAAAAAAACCGCGCAGACTATTCACCAAGTCGTCCATTAGGAGTAGAGACTCCTAATGGAGCAGTTGGTAGTCTCGCTTCCAGGTTTTTTTCATCCCACCACTTTCGTCCGGTTTTTTTCGTAGGTTAACCGTCATAGATTTTTTTCGTCGCCTCCCCCGCTTCATTGGTTTATTTTCACTTCACCCTCTCACACAACGAAAAAAACTGAACGGATCAGAATTTTCCATACTGACGCAAATTATTTAGTAATGTCTTTATGTAAAAGAATCAATCACAATCAATCTCTAAAGATCAAATCTAAATTAATTAATCTTCATAACGTTTGCTTCCTTCCGAATCACGTCCATAACTTTCCTTGTTTGGGCAGAAACTGTTTGGTAGCAGAGATTAGGAAGCTTCCTATGAGTGTAGTAATAGGAAGTTTTTTTTTTCTTGATGATTCGTTTCCATGCATGATGATAGTAAATTAGGCCAACATTCACCACTATTTATCAACGTCATCAATCGTATCCATTCCTACCAGTTTTAAGGGAATCTGCTCGCTATGTCTTTTTTAAGGGGATCCGCTCGCTAAGTCATCATCACATGTTATTTTCACAAGCAATTCCCCTAAAAAAGGCGTGGGTATTGGTAGTTGAACGCCCGCTAGGTTTTCCGCCTGTCCCATCCTCGCGCTGTGCCGCCGCCACCCGCCGAATTTCCAGCCGCCCGAGCCCGTTAACTTCGCCAGCCATCAGGTCGACTGCCCCCGCCCCAGACCCCCATCCCCGAGCACTAGCTATCGTTGCGTTGCCGCCCCAAGCTCCACGCCACCGGGAACGAATCAAGCGCCGTCCCGACACCGCCGTCGCCGGCCCAGCACCTCCAGCCTTGCATGGACAGCTTCAATGTGCAGTCTCCCTTGCTGCCTCACCTTCTGCCAGCGCATGCAGCGGCGGGGTTGGACGCGTGCGTGCTTGCTAGCTTGCTCTCCGTGCGTACGTACTTGCTCTGCGTGCGTCGCACCGGCCAATGCGCATGATGCGTGTGTGCCTGCTTTTCTGTATGTGTATGCCAGCGTGATGCGTGTGTGCGTTGCTGTGTGTGTATGATATAGATGGCCCGAGTGTGTGCATGTTGTGCTCTGCTCTCTGCTGATCTATGTGTTGGTGCTCCTGCTATATGTTCATGTCATACAAATGAAATTTCTGTTAATCTTCTGACATGTTGAGTTGGTTCTCTCTGTCTTCTGAGGGGGTGAATGCAAAGCAGTCTATTAAGCCAGGCACTATTGCTGAGCTAAATTGACAGAAAAATATTGGTAGTCATAGTTGTAGTTTAAGTAGTAGCGAGTTGTCTGATATGTATAAAGAGCCCGTTGCAACTGAGCCCGTTGCTACATTGACAAAAAAAGTCGCCAGTGTCACTTGATATGTATGAGAATATTAAATGTATTATTAACATGATTAATATTGAACTCTTAACCCTAATGTGACCCCGTTGCAACGCACGGGCGTTCTTTTAGTATAAGGTAGTATTGATCATTGATAGCAGGGCCGGCCCTGAGGGGGGGGGGGGGCGGCCGCCCCGGGCCCCCGATGGCTAATGACTTGGTTTCCTTACGTTGTGATATTTAGAAAATAATTGTGATTTTTAGGAAATAATTTTTTTCCCTTGTTAACAGATTGACTGATTCTTAAAATGGTAATCAATTATTTCCCATTTTACAGATCGAGTGATTTTTTACACGTGTGATTTTTAGGAAAGATACTTTCCCATGTAACAGATTGACTGATTCTCAAAAAGGGAAACAACTATAACAGATAGATTAATTCCGGCCTTGCCGCACGCGCGTAGTCTTCTCATCTTTCTACTTCTTCTCTGGGACGAAACAGCCATGCTAATACCAAGGTCGCCTGCGTTGTCTACTTGTGATTTTCGGAGATTCCATTAACCTCCTCTTCAACGCAAATCTTCTGTTTTTAGTCCTGTCAGATTGTTCGGTTCGTGAAGTTAATTCTCGTACATCTCTCTCTCTCTCACTCTAATTTCTTGTATTGTTTGGGAATAGAAAATGGAAACTCGGATTTCTCTTCGTGATTCGTATGCAGATGCAAAAGCTTGCAATTTTGAATTTTCTAGCCATCCAGGCACATCGCTCCATGACTCTTTCTTAGCATTTATGTATTATTTAATTAGTACTGTTCTTAATTTCTTGTATTGTAGATTTTATTTGGATAATATCATCTAACAACGTGAAAAAAATAGAGAAAAAAACGTGAAAAAAAAGAGAACATGCAAATGAGTTTATTGAGTAGAAAAGTACCTCTTCTAGGGATTTCGAGGAATTAGCTTTAGTTAGTTATTGCTGAATAACAACCTAGCGAAAAATTATAGAATGATAAAATTTTGAGTTGGCACCGAAGGGAAAAATATAAGTATTGATTGGCAAGACCGACCAAATTTTATGTGAATGATTATGGCCCCAGTTTTTCTGAATAGTCGACATGACAAGGCAACATAAATTCTAGTGTAACAAGTATTTATTTGTATTTGAAATAGAAAAAAATATGTGGGTTTAGGGCCCCTTTTTGTTATCTTGCCCCGGGCCCCCGAAATCTCAGGACCGGGCCTGATTGATAGGTTCTTTTCCGATCGAACAGAGGAGGAAGGAGAGGATCTCACGATGGCTGTTTGGTAGGCGATGCCAAACAATCTCGCCGGTGGCAGCGGGTCCGTCCAACGGAAGATGCCGCCACGCAACTTGCTTGGCTGCCACGATGAAATGAGCCCCTTCACCTCTGCTGTAGAGAAATCATCCTGGTGATGCTGCACAATGATGAGAGAGGAA
>NC_057797.1:37564946-37585179 GCF_018294505.1 Triticum aestivum | reverse complement strand
AGAGATAAAAGCAATTCAGTCCTTGTAGAGTGGACCTCGTGGGAGATGAGCTCATTGCGATGGGCCGTGTGCCCCAGCCAGCCGTATGGCTACCAGTGATAGCAAAGGAGAACAAGGGCCTCCACAGATCGAAGAAAAGACAACCCCAGGAAAAAGATCAGTTTATCTCAATTTCCAACTGCCACCCCAACATTACGGTCCTTAATTTTACACCTCTAAACCTTTTCAGCGATAACCTTGGCAAAGCAACATGACCACTCAAATGTCCTGAGCTATGGCATGCTTTTTGTTGTTGTTGTTGTTGTTGAACAATGAACCCGACTAATCCCCTTTCCATTTTCATAACGGAAATACAAAGTTTTCTGAAAAGGGAAAGTCAAGTACATGCACCGCCTGGAAACCCACTATGGATGCTCGGTATCGAAATGTCCACTATGGGGAAAAACCCGACGACACAAAAGATACTATCTTATCAAAACACAAACATGCCCGCTCACACCCAACTTCAGGTCTAACTGGGAATCAAACGACAGAGCCACTACTCAGCTATATTGCTAGTAGAAGATCACAGCAGCACCATGGCCTAAACTCTTTGACAGTCCTCCTAACAACCAGCCAAGGAAGCACCATCTTGTACCGCCGCACAAATTCTCATCAGGTTGTAAGCGTTGTCTTCAGCATCACCGCCCCTTGCTCTAGTGCAGTCTGATCCCCAGTCTTCTGTAGCCCTGCCCAAAACAACAAGGAAGCGCAGGCCATGAGAACAACTTCAGAAGGGGTCTTAGCCTCTTAGGAAGCTCGAACTCAAAGGTCGCTCTGTTACGGCAAGTCCAAATTGCCCAACAAATGGCAGCCAGGCAAACAGTATAGAACTTCTCACCATCAGGAAAAAAAGACATAAAACCAAGAGTAAAATTGACGCGAGTTATTAGGACATAGATCAGTACCAAATACCGATCCGACCGAGCGCCAGGCAACTCTAGCAACCGGACATCTTTTTCCAATAAAAGGCAAGAGTTTGCGTTTCACTGCATTGAACGGGAAGACATCAGGGGTACAACCTCCAGGAAGGAGGGACACACGCGCGCACGCACACACACACACGACCGTCCTCACCAAGCGACTACAACTAGGTAAGGAGGTGCCCTCAACTACAGACACACAACGACATTAGGCCTCGCCTAGCCTGGCCTCGAGCCAAAGATGGCGAGGCGCTGAGACTCAGAGCAACAGGGCAGCATCACCGCCATTGCTAGAAACCTTCAGGCCGAGACTTGGAGCAACTCTAGCGACCGGACATAGAAAAACAAATGTTGAGATATTTCTCCATCATTGCAAAAAGAGCATTTATAGGGTTTCCTGGCCAGTTTCTCCTAGATATCACATCCCTCATTAAAACAGCATCATGTGACAGTTGCCACAAAATATTTGTATTTCTAAAGGAATTTTAGATCTCTAAATCCATCTGTAGTCACAACCAGATAGATGTTTTTCTAGAAATTCATACACAGATTTAGCAGCAAAGATACTCTTACCCCCCCAAGGACCACCTGATACTATCAGGAACAAAAGAAAGGTTCAAACCACCAACTATATCTAATACATTATTCTACTGATTTAGAAGCTCAGGAGACAATCTTCTTCTGATGAAAATATTGGTATTTATATCAGAACATTCCTTGACTGTACACTCTTGGTAATTACAGACACTAAAGAGCTGAGGAAATGTTTCACATAACGGGGCATTGTCATTTAAAGGATCTTTCCATAACATGGCGATGCCAGCCATATAATGTTCTTTTACTCTCAATAATAGCTTTCCAACAAGCAGAGTCATTGAATTTCTCCTGACGACTGCATGTACGTAGCTAGCTTAGACTACCCATATAGTAGTAGTTATGAGCATACGAAAAGTAAATATCTCTAAATCTTCAGGACAGGACAAGGCATGTCAAATCCAAGACAGAACAGAAACGATAGCAACTAGCTCAATACTGCAAGAAAAGATCTGCAATGGGAACATGAGCTTAAAGCTCAGGCTCCCAGCTGAACAAATACAGTTAGAAGAAGCGTTCCTTCCAATATGCTTGAAAAAGTATTAGAAATAACTCACTCTGTTCCATTCTCACACGCATAAATCCTGTCATGTAGCCTCTCTCTGAGCTCAGCAGCAACGGATGGGAACTTGACAAGCAACAACCCACAACTCTCAGTGAACATGGCCTCTTTCAAATTTTTGCCCAGCATGATGAAGTCCATGCACTTGCTCTTCAACTCTGCACAGCTGTAGGTTTCGGCGCAAGCTAAGATAGTTGCGGCTGTTTCTACAGACACCTCCTCCCATAACTTGTGCGCGCAAATAATCTTTAGCCTGTCGAGTGCATACCGGTCGGCCGCAGCAAGCAGATCCTGAAGCATGTCAATGGGACGGCCCCCAGGCAGGTTGTCTGCGGGCAAGGCATCCGTGTACATTGTACCTAAGCATAACTTCAAATGTCGCAGGCGTGATGTCCTGCAGCGTGATGGATGGCATTGTAGCCTCGGACATGGAGCCGGAGAGCTCCGCCCTGAAGACCGGCGAACGAGCGGCTAGCACTGCTCGGTGAGCGGGGAACATCTGGCCCTCGATGATGAATGACACATCTGTCCCCTCGGCCTGATCTAGCAGTTGGCCGAGATGGGCCCCGATGTCGGAGGGCGGCACCGGAGTGGAGCTTTCATCGATGACCATGATGGAGCACAAAAATGTAATGTGCCCATCAGCCGTTGTGTAATTTCTCTCCGCCAGACTTCCTGCGATGAACTGAGCCCATCCCCAGGTGCGGCCGTTCCCGTCGTCCGCCATGCTAGTCTCGCAGTCACGAAGAGTGGTCTTTCTTTGGCGCATTGACGGCCTGCCGCCCCTGTCCATCAAGCAAACCTCGAAGACAGGCATGACGGTTGTGGATTCGCCCATGTGCCTGAGGAAGACTGAAATGTACTTGCCCCCGTCGGAGACCTTCTCCCCGCGGAGCAAGCACTCGACCCTCCAGAGGCTGTCCTTCCCGACGGAGACGGTGTCGGAGTAGACGGCCTTGCCGATGGGAGCTCATGGCTTTGCTCGTAGTCCACGCTCAGCTTGAGGACGGCGGAAGCCACCATCGTGGTTCGCGCCTCCGGCCCGGATGTCCTGGCTCGCTTGTTCACTACACACGCCGACTCAGTCAGTCAGAAATCTACGCTTGAGAAACCGGAAAAGAATAGCAAAATTAAGAGGGCACTCACTCGCCGGATTTGGTAAGCCGCCGGAGGTGGCGATCTGCGCTCATGCGCCGCCGGCCGCGCCGACGAACTCTCGTCGCCGGCCCTCCTCTGGTCCGCCGTGCGCCCTTCCTCCGACTCCACTGCTCGTTGCCTGCTCTGGTGGGCGTCGCCGCCGCCGCCGCCGCTGCCGAGGGGGGACAATGGCTGAAGGTCGAAGGTTCTTTTTTTGAGAAGGGCTGAAGGTCGAAGCTAGGTGCGAACCCCAATCAGGCGTGTAACGGGCCGCGCTCCAGCCTTCTCTGTGTGGACACGACGTCGCTTTTGTTTTGTTAGGCAAAAAAAATTCACAAATTTGTTTTCTTTTTGCGAATTAAAATTCACAATCTGCTTTTTTCCTAATTACTTCCTCCGTTCCTAAATATAAGTCTTTTTAGAGTTTCCACAATGGACTACATACGAAGCAAAATGAGTGAATCTACACTTCAAAGTATGTCTATATACATCAGTATGTAGTTTGTAGTGGTATCTACACTTCAAAGTATGTCTATATACGTCCTGGCTCGCTTGTTCACTACACACGCCGACTCAGTCAGTCAGTCAGAAATCTGCGCTTGAGAAACCGCCGTGCGCCCTTCCTCCGACTCCGTTGCGGCTCCGCTGCTCGTTGCCTGCTCTGGTGGGCGTCGTCGTCGCCGCCGCCGCCGTCGAGGGGGGACAATGGCTGAAGGTCGAAGCTAGGTGCGAACCCCCGTTACTCGGAACACTTCCGCCGGTTCTTCTTTGCGGGGACTCGGCCCAATCAGGGGCATAATGGGCCGCGCTCCAGCCTTCTCTGTGTAGACACGACGTAGCTTTTGTTTTGTTAGCCAAAAAAGAATTTCACAAATTTGTTTTCTTTTTGCGAATTAAAATTCACAATTTGCCTTTTCCTAATTACTCGTAAAATTTTGTTGCAAAGAGAAGGACATAATGTATCATCATCTCCCCCACCCGATGATGCGAAAGAAAAACAGTCACTCACCTCTGCCCAAATTGACAACATCATCTTGGTTTGCAACGAACACACACAAGCCATATCCATGAACTACAAAATGCACAATATTATTCTACAAGTAATCATAAAAATGATAACTTCAGAGACCGAAAGATGATCCATTAACTTTCAGTTGCATTACATAGTGCAACAACAACACATACAAAGCAAAAGATTGTAACTTGACACTGACAACAGTAGCACATACTACAAGTTCATCTCCTAAACAATTGGGCATGTACACTAACATAGCTAACAACACAAAAGCACACCAACTCCATCATCTCCATCAGTTCTTCACTAGTGACATGGCTACCATTGCTAAAAGTAGAATGACTGTTGCCATCAATGCCTTCATCAGCAGCAGCATTTCATTGCCTAACCCTAGGAGTGCCTCTGTTTGCTGCTTGCCATGCTACCTGCCACTCTTCCATGAATTCCATCTTCAATGCCTAGAAGCATATGGCTTTCATGCATCCACTTCACCTGCAAACCTTCTGCTCCTTTCTCGAATCAGCTCTTCCCTCGTAACCTCTGTAGCTCGTAATGCATCTCATGCTTCGTTGCCAATGAGGACTGCTTATCGAGAAGGTAGGCAACGTATTCCAATTCCCAATGCTAGGTCCTAAGAACAAAATTGACGAACAAATGCCAAAAGTCACCATGACAAGTTCCACAAAAATCAACCAAAACAAAGAACTAGGAATGCACTCCACTTACACCGACATGACACCTATAGAAGACCCCCCCCCCCTTCATGCTTCTTCGTGCTAAAGAGATAGAACTTCATGCGAGTGCGGCACTTCGGGCGTCTGATGAGCGGCACCACCACCGAATGACTGCCGAGCGATCACGTGACCAAGCTTGTCGACATGGCAAAGGCAAGTAACCTCCAAGACGCGGGGAGTGGGCGGCGATAAGCAAGCTCCAACAGGGAGTGGGCGGCGACAAGCAAGCTCCAACAGGGAGAGGGCGGTGGCAAGCAAGCTCCAATGCGGCGGCGGCAAGAAATGGGGAATTAGTGATTTGAGAGGCCGACGGGATTCCGCAACCATGTGATTTGAGGGGGTCGATGGAAATTACATGCGCCAACAAATTTACAGAAATAACACCAAGCGGGAGGATGTGGACGCCTTTGACTGGTCAAACCGAGCGACGACGAGTGACATAGGCAGAACAGTGACCGTACAAACACGTCATGCCGTATTGGCCATATTCTGAGTATAGTACACTAAAGAGAGCTTTCTCTTAAGTTCAGTGACTGCCATTGCCTTTTACCCAATCTAGAAAAACACAAAGTTGCCCCTCATTTTCTACTTAAATCTGGATTGTTTATCGGGTGTGCCTGGTTTGGTGTCAAAAGTCTAGGCATGCCACCCCTGTCTTATTTTTTTTTCTCTTGTCTTATTTTTTTTCCTTTTTAGAGAATGGGTGATCTGGAGAGGTGGAGTGTCTGTAAAGTATGTGTTCGAGATTGGTCGACCGATTCTGCTCGTTTCCCAACACAAATCATCGAATGCATGAAAATCCAACGACACTTGTAAGATTCATCTTGCACCCACAAGACAAAAGAGACTGAAGAAGGTCCACGTCCTACTGTCACCCACTGAACCAATTAGATACTTTGCTTTAAGACATAAATCTGGTACGTATTTGGACTTGTGGAAATTATTTATACATTACCTATGCCTCCTCACATCATGGTGCACTATGGAGATCCGTGCCATCCTATTGGCCACATGGCATCTTACCGTTTTGCCGGTTTGTACTCTGATTTTCTCTTTTGGTCAAAAAAAATATTTCATGGGGAAAAATCATGTAAATGTCCATGCGCATTTGTACATTAGTTAATACAAAAGCTGAAATGGGTAATTTTCTATGTTGCATATGTTCAAGCAAACGTTCTGTTTCCAAGTTTCCCGCAAAAGAAAAAATAAAGAATGTTTCGGCCTTTCTACGACTTGCAACGGTGCCCGTTGGAGTATAAATATGGACCAGTTGGGTCCCTGGAGAGGAGCGATACACAAATTCCACAGGAGACGAGGGGATAAGACAGAAAAGGCAAACTCCAGCGAGGAAAGAAATGGGCCCGAAGAGAAAACTGGATGACCTGGCCCAGCCATCCAGCGCGGGAAGCAGCGGAGACCACGGCGGCGGCGAAGGCGATGATCGACCGACGAAGGCGCCACGGCTCTCGCCGTCGCCGCCACCGCCGCCTGCGCAGTCGCCCTCACCGCCCCCGCTTCAGCCGCCAGGGTCCCCGCCGCCTCCCGCCGACAAGGATCCGGTGAGTTCCCACCGTCTTGTACCAGCTTGGGTTGCGATTGCTCGGCGATCTTTTCGCCAGAATTTGGCGCGTCCGGGTGTTCTTTATGTCGTTCTTGGCCTGTTTCTTGCGCCCAATTTGTCGTTCTTGGCTGTCGGGTCGGTGAGGTGGCTGTAGCATATGGGGGGATGAGTTCTTGGCTGTAGCATATGGGGGGATGAGTTCGAATGGATTGGTTTGATACTCGCCGACCCTTCTGCAAGTTCTTGCAGTTCGTGGGGAGATGGATGGGGTTTTCTATTTTGACCCAAAATTGTGTTCTGTTAATTCTTGGTATAATCGGCTGAAATTGGTAAACTAAGAATGATGCTCTGGTTTTCCCTGCAAAGAATTATTTCTTGATTCCCTGTTCACTCCATTTTTCAGGTGGAGCTGGAAGAAGGGGAGCTAGAAGATGATGCAGATTCACGGGAGGAGGAAGAGGATGATCAGGATTCGGATGAGGAGCTCGGAGGATCACTTCCTGGTAACTTCTTCTGTGTACTCTAAATGAGTGATCAAGGAAACATCCCAGATGATACCATTTCATAGTAACTTATTCTATACTGTTCAGAACTTGCACTCAGCACACAAGATTATCTTTCACTGCGAGAAACCTCGAGCCAGTTGCTGGATGGCCACAGAACGTACCTCAAACCACAAAAGGACTGCCGTGTCCTCATTGGTGGTTTCCGGTGTCCAGATGCTCTCCCGACAGCATTACGAAGTGAGGTGAGAATGCTATACCTCAGAGTTTTTTTAAGCTCTTCAACCATGAAGTGGATGCACTCTACAATGCAGTAAATTCTCTTTCTTGTGCGCTTCAATTTCAGACCACCTGAATGTAGACCTCCCAAATGTCTCATTACAATCGACTATCACAAGATATTCATTCTTTTTTCCAGTTGACATGATATTTGGGAGTTACATTCTCAAACATTTCCAGTATAAGCTTGCTTACTGCCCCAGTCGTTCTGTGTTTGTTTATTCTTTCAGTATATAATTCCTTAGATGTTGTATTGAGCAATTGCCCAGTAGAAAGTACTCTGATGTCGGCAGATGTTAAATGAATATCACTGTGAATTGTAATCAATATTTTGCACCTTTTTTTTCTGCTTTTTTGGAAACAAAAGTTTTCTTACCATGAAGTACTCTGTTTTTTTTCCATGTGTGAGAACCATAAAAACAATTTTGCTTCATCAGCATTACTATTCA
Organism: Triticum aestivum; assembly: GCF_018294505.1. Classification (NCBI taxonomy): domain Eukaryota; kingdom Viridiplantae; phylum Streptophyta; class Magnoliopsida; order Poales; family Poaceae; genus Triticum; species Triticum aestivum. The sequence continues at coordinate 37,577,383 of NC_057797.1, read as the reverse complement.
AATCCATGCTCAAGTTAGATGAATGCTGCATATCGCCCATCATACCTTAATGCTACCTTTTGTGATTCTTCTTCTTGGTATTGTAGGAACAACTCTCAGAATTGGTTCGTGAATGTCCAGATAACTCCATCATCCAGGAAAAGATGAAGGTTTGTCTGCATTCAACTAATTTTATGCTAGAAACATTGTCATGATTTAGTTTGTTGTACATATCTGAAAACCATTTTCTTATATAGATTCTCAGTAAGCATTATGTGCTCTTCCGAAGAACTCGCCAAGATGGCAGCTGCTTTTACAGAGCTTTTCTGTCTTCCTACATGGTAACTGTTTCAGTTTACTTACTCATGATGATTTCTTGATCTGCATGGAAATGTAATATAAATAGGCTTGTCTACAGGAGATCCTTCGACAAATGCAAGATAAACAAGCTGAGGTTACTCGTCTTATGGAATGTTTCGAAATGTATACAGATAGATTCTCTCGTCTTAAGTGGGACGAAGCATACTTCTTAAATCCTGAAAAATACTTCTCAAGTGTTGTTTCTGTAAGTACTGTACTAGCTTGCAAAAGCATAAACCTTTTTTGCCTTATCTCCTTATCCATTTACGTGCAAAATAATTATGTGGAACGAATATGCTTGCTAACAATTGTATGTATCTCTTGTGTTGCCTGAATTGTTCTGAAAAATAACTGAACTCGTTCTGCCTCCTCAGATTTTTAGTCTGAACAATGCCTTAAAGAAAATAACAAATAGATAAGATGGTGTAGAGTGCAGGACAACTACATGGGTAGGGCACTAGAATGTTTCATTCTTTCTCAGTTGTATAAAATTTTCAGTTTGCCATGTTTTATTTTGTTCTTGATGATTGTAGTTTTACTTTCAAATTTTTGCTACATTATGGGCACTATCTAACAGCTATAAGTGCTTGCTGCTAACACTAAATTCACTATGGACATAATTGAGCATTATGTATAAATCAAAATGATCTTTGGTCGAACTTATATGATATTGTTTCGCCACTACTTCTGTAAGAGGGATGGACTCCTGTAGCACTTTGACATTCTCTTCATGATATAGCTTAAATTACATACATAACCTAGTGTCTTCACTTTGTTTCAGGAGCTCAATGAGGTTCTCAACGTCATTGCAGCAGGGTATGTGTATGTTTTAACTTGATATTCATAGAAAGGTCTTGACGATATGTTTAAGATACCCTTATTTCGTGTTAGTTATATTTTTGTTTACAAACAAGTTCGTTTGTCTTTTGTAGTTGTACTTCTGAATGGCTGTACCAGAGAAGCCTGCAGGAGTCCTTTTCAGGCAGGAGTAAGGATATCAGTCCTTGTTTAGGATGTGTTGTTTCTCTATTTGTTCTTTATATAACATGTTGTTTTTGCCAGTTATATCTTTCCTTAGGTTGCTTACTGAGACTGAAATCCGGACAGAAGAGTTCTACAAGCAATCTATCCCCAAAAATGTGAATGTCCTCCAGGTGGAGTTTCTGCTCCCATGTACTATCCTCGGATATCATTCTCGATATAGTACAGACGGATTATCTTGTCCTGTGTCTTTGAGACTTAGCATACTTATTAAAGTTTTATCAGCAATTCTCGTGGTGTATGAGTTTACCTTTCTCTCTGGATAAACATTTAAACTCAGAAATAAAGTTTGCCACTGGTCAATTTTTGTGATTTAAGGTAATAAAGGATTAACCAATACTACGTTTACCACTCACAGATTACACTCACCATTATTTCATATATATGGTTGTGATAACAGTTCTGTTGGAAAACGGTCCGATCGCTGGATGCTGAAGCTACCACTACACAAATGAGGGCTTTGACATACACGCTCGGCATACCGTTGCGTGTCGAAGTCGTGGATAAGAGCTCGACGGGTCAAGTTGTGTTAGTGAAGCGCCTCGATTTCTTTCATCAGTCAGACTTGAACAAGGGCCCTCTCCATTTGACTCGGAGCTACCTTTCCTCGAGCACAGCTCCTAAACTGCTGGAGGAGGGAAGCAACGACGCCGACTTGTTATCATCTGATGGCGCACCCTTGCTGACCTTGTTGTGTAGGCGTGGTCACTGTGACATTCTTTACCGCAAGTGAACAAACTTTGCGAGTTCGCTTCGTTGACAAAAACTTCCTCCGGGATGATTACAGGGAAGCCTACCGACAATCTTGTATAGTGTGTGTGCGTGCGCCCGTTTGTGGGTCTGCTCCCAAACAACCTGTGACTCCTCTGCTCCTTGGTTTTCTCATTCTTGCTGATGCTGTTGTTAGTTACTCCTGTATTTGAAAGGAAGCTACAGGATGGAAGATGTGATAGGAACATATGAAGAATTATTGGGATACTGTTGTTTGCAAGTTTTGCCACATCAAATCTGGCTTATATCAGATTCTGTGACTTGTGATTTTCTTTTTTGAATAAGCAATTTCAATATGAGTTTGACTGCTAATGCGAAGTCAAGAACTTCTTTAAAACCAAACTTAGCTTATATCAGATGAATGGGACATTGAATATGAATCTTGTGTAATCTTTAATTTTATTTTTCTTCACTGGATTCTTACCTCTTCACAAACAAGCGAGAGAGCATGCCAAAATCTTTGTTTCAGTTTGTAGCAGTATGGTGCCAATCCCAGTTACTTTAAAATATTGAAATTTGCACTTCCTGTGAAAACTTAAGGATACTTATATGTACACTTAGGGAAGTGAACCATTGTTATTAATCAGATCACATTTGTTAATGGCCTAGTTTCTTCTCAGTTTGGCTTATTGATATCTTGACGGTTTTCCAAGATGATTTTCACTTCTTTGTAGTAAAGCCATGCAAGTGCCATGTAAAACGGTTTTCAATCAGAACCCAAGCCATCTACTGGCACTGACAGCAAAAAAAAAAAAAAACTCGACCAACGGACACTAAGATGTGTCGGCAAACTGAGACAACCAATAACCTGGCAACTGTAAGTTACCACGCTACCTGAGTAATCTCAGGACATATAAGATCCAGATATCGATAATCAAATATATGAGTGGCAGAATAAAACTGATATAGCATATCAGCAAACCTTGAGCTGCCCAGAAGGCCAGAACACAACCACCAGGACTATCCTCAAACGGAAAAGAAAAATCCAGAGCTGCTCAGCCACACTTTCCAACACCAAGTTACTCCCTTCTAATTTGCACAGAAAGATCGGTGTCCACCCGCTGCTTCCCGGACATAGTATAGTTAGCTGCGCTATGATGTGTCCCAGTTTGGTCACAAAAAGGGATCGAGTTGCGCAAACAGCCCGAGTCTTGTTTCACAAACTAGGATCTTTGTATTTTGTAGACCGCCCACCAAAGGCTCCTGATACCGGACGGCACACGGACAAACCAGCACAAAAAAGCCATGGCGGTAGCAGTCATGAAGCTTGCAGTGTGATTTCCCGGGCAAGATTTGAGATAATTGTCAAGGAGAACGGTGATGCCTGCCGATCCACACGCTGCGCTGAAGATCATTGCTCGTGTGACCTATGGGACAAAACATCAGGGTCAAAAACCAAACGTTTTTAGGAGAGAGAGAGATAGACATGACCGGTAAATGATTCTTTGCCTATTCAAAACATAATGAATGACAGATAGTTGTTTGTTTGAGGTGCCCGAGAAAACATGACTTAACCAGTCGCCGATGGAGAGTATGATGGCAGCTCGGGCATTTCGGAAGAAACGTTTGACAAGAAGTGCATAGACACTCCTAATGGCCACAACGAGGCTCCACAGGCATTGCACAGTTGCTGTTACTACGAGGTAGCTGCTCAAAAGAACAACAATAAGTTCATCTACAGAAGGCCAATTTTTTTTCAGTATTTTCATTTTTAACAGAAGCATCCTAAGTAAAAACCATTGATTTACGCCATCTAATTGGGTCACAGAAATAAGATATGCTAGTTCCTGATACTACTCCCAATTCCCCAATAGTGAATGTGGATCTTCAAATGTTTTCCTCAAGAAGGAAATGCATGTACACAATTGTCCATTACAATCACAGCATCCTGAATTCTGGTAACCAAAATGTGAAGAAAACTTATCAGCGTACGTACACATCAAGATCCTTTTTACTGAATGCCTAGGAAACTATGTCATGTAAATTCACCACACACACGCCCAAAAAAACCCGTATATGAAGATCAATCTCCTGATTTTCGCAGAAATGCTTATGATTATGGTCAGCAAAAGGTGTCAAGCTAAACATTGGTGTATCCAAATAAGACAAGTTAGATAACATCAGAGGGAACATGATGATGCAACCATCTGATCGTACTGCCTCTTCCAGGATGGAGTATTTGACAAAAAACTACCACATTATGGGCTGCCGTCCCACAGAACTACCATATTCAAAAAAGTGACTGATAACTACAAAAATTTCAAATTCTGTGACTAAAAACTACCACTTTTGAAAAATGGCAAGTTTAGATGATTTAAACACGTTTATGACATGCGGGCCCACCTGTCAAGGCTGACGTGGCGGCAAAGTCAACTCCGTTTTTTTTACCGTTGAGCTGAACCGTTATGACAGGTGGGGCCCACACACTACTAGGGAAAGCCTTATACACATAATTTTAGCTGTAGCGCTTGTTAAAAAACGGCGATATTGCTAAATAGCAGTAGCGCGTGCTGGATAAACGTGCTGCAGACACAAACGTAGCAGTAGCGTGTCTCCTTTTAAAAGCGCTACTACTAAAATTCTCACTACTAAGCCGATAGGCTACATATAGTAGTAGCGGTCTTCTAGAAAGAGCACTACCGCTAAGTTTATTTTAGCAACACGTTTACTATGAAACGCGCTACTGTTAATGAAAAGAAAATTAAATTAAAAAAAATAGAAAAGTAAATGAAAATGAAAGAAATAAAAAAAGGAGAAAGGAAAAAAATAAAATGTAAAGAAAAAGAAATGAAAAAGGGAAAAAGGAGAAAGGAATAGCAGTAGCGTCTGTTCATCAGAGACGCTATAGATAACTTAGCAGTAGCGCTTGTTTAGACCCCCGCTATAGAAAGAGAAAAGGAAAGGAAAATACATAGCTATAGTTGTAGCATGTTTACCGAACTTAGCTATAGCGCTTTTACATAAATGCGCTACCGTTAAGTTTGACTTAACTCAAAAGCGGTTCCCCCCCGGCCACCACTTCTCTCCCAAATCTTTCGCCCCACTTCGCCGCCGTCTCCCTAATTCACCATCGCCCTACTTCGCCGCCGTCTCCTGCCGACGTCAACGCCCCCAGAGCCACCAGAGCCACGCGCCATCGACGCCACCGGAGCCGCGCGACCTCATCAACGCCACCGGAGCCGCCCTCGGCGCCAGCGGAGCCACCCTCGACGCCCTGCCTTCCTCGCCACAACTGCCTCCCTCGCCCTCACTGGAGACGCCCCTGCCTCCCCCGCCGCCACTGCCTCCCTCGCACGACCGGAGCCATCCTCTGTAAGCCCCCACCCCTCCTCTCTCTCTCATGCATAGCACAAACATTGGACAGAGAACTAGCTAGCTAGGTTAACTAGTTTAATTAGGTTAATTATCTAGGTTAGTGCAAAAATTTAGTTAGGGCTTTGACAGAGAACTAGTTAGGTTAACCAGTTTAATTAGATAGGTAAACTAGGTTAACTAGCTAGGTTAACTAACTAGATTAAATAGCTAGGTTAATTAGGTTCGTTAGGTTAACAAGCTAGGTTAGAGGAAAAAATTATTTTAGAGCATTAGATGAGAAGGGTTAGAGAAATGGAGTTTCTTTGCAATTTAATTGGGTTCTGTCCTAGGCAAAGAAGCGTTAGAGAAAATAATATGTGTGTGTGTGTGTGTGTGTGAGAGAGAGAGAGAGAGAGAGGAATACTAGAACAGAATTTGGGTTTTGTCCTAGGCAGAGAAGTGTTTAGTGAGGTTATTTTGCAAAGGTTTTTGATTTTCGAAAAGACCACTATTTTTTTAGGAAAATAATTTAGGCAAGTTTTATTTTAAAGATGATCCTTTCTAGACTTTTATTATTGTTTTCAGGGAAGTGTGGTTCGATTGTGGCCCGGTTAGTCATGTTATATCTTTTCATTGAAGTGTGGTTCGATGTGCCCATGTGGCCTTTTGTTGTTTCCAGGGAATGAAGCGCGGGTGGCCTATGTTTTGCTGGAATGTTGATTCATTTTTGTTTCGGCAAATTTCAGGTGCTCGATTTGTCCACTTTTTAGCAAAGGTCATGCCCAAATTTTTCGTGAATTTAGGCATGACTTGTGCTACAAACTAGGACATGTCGAGTGCCCGCGAGTTGCCGCACCGGGAAGGAGTCAAGTCCCTGCAAAGCATAGGCCTTTTTTATGTCATTATTCATTTTATTAGGTCTAGAATTAATTTACTAGATTTAATCATAGGAAACATGGCTAGCAATGATGAAGGAAAGGGTTCTGGTGACTGCGACAACGTGTACCTGGCGGCAGAGGAATTTTTGAGGGAAGCCGACGATCAACAGTTGATGTTGCTGGGTCCACCTGTCACATCGGAGACTGAGACCGACATCGAGACCGGCACTGAGACTAAGACCGGCATCCAGACCGGCGCTGAGACTGAGACCGGCATCGAGACCAGCGCTGAGACTGAGACCGGCATCGAGACCGGCGCCGAGACTAGCAGAGCCGGTATAGAACCGAAAGCAATGAGGCGATGACTTCCTAACAAGCTCAGGACTACTAGACCAATGGTCACGGAAGTGGACGACGGCAATTTTGAGCCAAACGCGCCCGAGGAAGCGCGCGCGTGCTACGGCAATCAAATAGGCTGCATCATACGGACAACCGCCACCATCAACGATGAGAAACTAAACAAAATAGATAATATGAGGCCCTCCCTCCTAAAGAAGCCGCACCAGATATTCTTGTTCCCGGGCCGGAGTGAAAAGGATTATAAAGATCCAGATAAGGGCCAGATAATGAAGAACATAAACAAACATGCCATGAGCAAGTTTAGCGACGCGTTGGCCACCTGGAAAGCAAGGGTGAAATATCGGATCGTCGACGAAAAGGAACCATACTCCGAGATTGTAAAGGATAATCCGACAATCACGGCAGAGCACTTTGAAATATTCAAGGCGGCTTGCGAGGCCGAAGCTGCCAAAAAAAGTCGAAGTACATGAAGGGGCTTCAACAGAAGAACATTGGGTGCCACCACCTCGGGAGCCGTGGTTACGGCCGGAAGAGGTCCATATGGGCCAAGGAGGACGTGGAAGCCGCGAGTTTGGGCATCCCAGACCCCTTGGCGGACTTCACCGTCCCGCAGGAGCGTGACGTCCTCAGGGCCCGGCACCATTGGGACCCAGTGAAGAAGGTTTTCGAGAAGAACGCGGTCACGACAGAGTTCATGAGACTGCTGGTAATTTTAGTTTCTGATCAATTCGACTGCATGTTAGTCATATTTGTAAATGATCCTTGTGCCTTTTGCAGAGAGAGCAGCACATGATTGCGGCCGAAAGCAACTCGCCGTCTGAGGCGTTGGCGAGGCCCAAGTGGGACACTCCATTAAACCGGGCGTTGAACATATTGAAAAGACTCCCGGTGGAGACTCGACCGTCGTATGGACGCGTGCACGGTGTCGGAGACGGCGCCACGTGGAAGAAGTACTGCTGTGAGACCACGGAGAAGAGAAAGGAAAGACGGAGGTTAACTGAAGAAAACATCAACAAGAAGGTTGAGATTGCGGTTGAAAAGAAATCATCTGAGACAGTCGCAACAGCGGTAGCTGCCGCAAAACAGGTGGTTGTAGATATGTCTAATACCTTGGTTCCGGCCGTTTTCAATTGGAGCAGGAAAAATCCAGAAAAAATGCAGCGGACTTTCCCCTTGCCGACTTCCTCAGGAGCAGCTCGACTAGCGTTGCACTAACACCTGCAGCTGCACCTGCTCCCACACCGGCTCCTGCACCTGCTCCTGCACCGGCTCCGGCACTAGCTCCGGCACCAGACGTGCTCGGCGGTGCTTCGTCTTTGGCTGAGCTCGACGCCTTCACGGTATCTGTCACACCGGCCCCTTCAATAAATGTATAATCTCCCGTTTTCGTTGCCTTTCAGATGTCTCATGTAACAGACTTTTCTTTGCAGGCCGACGAAACCCCGTGCACCATATTATACACCATCGGTGACCAGAAGGTGGATGTGGGGAATGCGACGATAATGAAGCCGAAGGAACCATTGTTCCACAGCCGGTCGATCCCCCCGGAAGTCTTCAAGGTTTCCGTGGCCAGTGTCAAACCGGGCCATGAGAATTTGGCTCCTCTGGTACTAGTGGGGGATGACGACGAGACCCCGCGGCGGCTTGGTGATTGTTACAATGGATGGGTCCTGTTGTGGCCAAAGAGTCTGCTTCGTCTGGAGGCGGCCGGGAGCACACCCCCGAGCACGCAGTTAGGTATGAACATCAACACCTTACCTACTCCATTAGTCGCTGGTGACGTCGCCATAGATAAGGATGAGGATGACGATGACACTCAATAGTATGTCAATACTGGCGCCTACTTAGGGTTTGAGCGTCATGAGTCGGTGCCTGAATTGCCGCCTCCGGAGTCTAAACGTATTATGGACAACCTTTCGGTAGTAAAGAAGTCTAGAAAGAGACCGAGGAAAGGCAAAAAAGCTGCTTCTACGATCCAGCCGCCTCAGCAGCCTCGGGTTCAAGACTGTATAGATATGCCCGGTGCGGCAAAATGGCATATCCCCGGTCAACCAATCCTACCTGAAGCAGCGCTAAGGGCCAGATTCGACGATTTAAGGAGACTTCATGACGATGTGCCGCGGATAGATAAATACATCATCGCCTAAAAAATCCAGGATACCCACTCTACGTGGTTAACGTGCCGCGGGGATTCTCGTACATCGACACATTCCCCGCGGAGAAGTTCTTCCTTCGATTCGATTACATCTTCAACATGTTTCACTTGAAAAAGCTGAATTTTGCGTTTGTCCGCCTTTATGCTTTGCACATGAACTACCTCATCGGGGTTGAGCAGATACCTCATATCTGTGTCGCTGACCCGTACTTCATGCACGGGGCCTTCTTGGGAGTCTGCGCAAAGCACCGTGAATACGCGAGGGAATACATCGTCAATTTCATGCTCGCCAATAAGGACAAGGAGACGATTCTCGTACCTTATCATCCCATGTAAGTCATCCACGCGGATATCCTTCCTTTGATTTCAATCATTCATTTGCACGATGGAGGCTAATTAATTTGAGGTGTACTTATTTTCCGCAGCGGCGGGCGCGCCGTCCTCATCATCCTCTACCCTCGATACTCCCACGCTCTTTACTTGGACTCGTCGAAGAACATTAACAAAAAGGATTAGACCCACATCAAGTCTGTTCTCGACAGTGCTATGTTTTACTACGGTGCACGGGGTGGAGAGGTCAAGGACAAGAAGAAAAGGGACAAAAGGCCCGCCTTCGGCCATAAGACCGACTTCTGCTGCATCCAGCAACCGAGTGATTCTCTTAATGATGGATTCTATGTCCTATACCACATGCTGGAGTACAGACGGGATCACCAGAACCTTCGCATGTCACCTACATCCGGCGATGCCCATATTCTGCAATGGGCAAAGAACTTAGGAGATATCGAGGATCATCGACTTCGAGCTAAGTTCTATCACATCCAGCGCGAACTTGCCCAAATCATCATGAAGGAGGTCGTTGAAAAAACAGGGATGTTCTACGAAGAAGGACAAATGTTGCGGGAAGACGTCCGAACACGCGTAACCACTCAGCGTCTCGACCTGAAGCCTTTCACTAAGCTTAGGGACTATCTCCCTGACTTGGATGGATGGCACGACATGGAGTGATTGTCGATATATGACAATGTGTCCATTTAGTCCATACTATCTGTATAACGAAACTTTGAATTATGCACGACGAAACTTTATTTGTGATGTAATTAAACCGTCCTCCTCGACTAGCGAAGATCACTCTAGTTAGGGCATTTTGGGTACGTTTAACTTTGTTATTTATGCTTATGATATGTTGCTTCTATTTTTGCCAAATCTGTCTCTTTCTGTTGCTCAACTATATATGTTGCATATCATCGACTCATGTGACGATGCAGGTGTATAGATCATCGATGGCGAACAAGTGCTACGCCAGGAGTATATGACGAGTGGCCAGAATGTCAGGCCCAGGTGTACCGGTTTCCGGTTTCCGAGCGACAGTCAGTAGTTAGTTTAGGTTCACGCAAAGTGATAGCTCTTCTCGCGTATATCATTATTTAGATGGATGACGATGTAGTTGCAAGTAATCGAGACTAGTATCACTATTTTCGAGATGATGACGAGAGACCACTTTGTGTTGGATGATGATTATGATGATGACATGATTTGATGAGACTATTTATATGTATATGGTATGATTACATTTGTATGTGTATGATATGCTAAAGATTATTGTATAAAACCTATTCAAATACAAAACAAATATGAAGAAAAATAAATAAAAACTAATAAAACTAGCAGTAGCGAGGGAACAAAGTTAGCAGTAGCACTCCCTTACCAGTAGCGCTTCCTGCTAAAAAGCGCTGCAGATATTAGCAGCAGTGCTTTGCACTAAAGCGTGCAACCGCTACGCATGTATAGCAGTAGCGTGGGACGACAGGCGCTACTGCTACACGTTAGTTGTAGCGCCTTATCAGTAGCGCGTCCTCCCGCGCTACTGATAAAGAAAATACCCGCGCTATTGCTAGGGTTTTCTCTAGTAGTGACACGTCATTCTTCTTCTTCCTCTCTACTGCTCCTAGGCGCCGCCGCTGCTGCTCTATCTGATGTCGTTGCTAACTGTCGCTACCGCCCTTGTCCCCGCTGCTGGCCTCTGTTGCTCGCGCCGGCGAGCCCCTGGCCTCCCCTGCCTGCTGCCGCGCAGCTCCTGCCCACGCCCCCTGATGGCTTGCTGCCGCTGCGGCTTGCCGGCCCCGCCACCGCAGACCGCCCGCGTTGCCCACCGGCCTGCGTGCCTCGCCGCAGCCCCGCCGCTGCTCGGCTTCCGCCTCTGCCTCCGCCGCGCGAACCCTCCCCGACCCGCGCTCACGGCTCGCCCCGCCTCCTCCCCCCAGCGTCGCACCAACCCCTGCAGCCGACACACGGCCGCGCCCGGCGGCTGGCCAGGCCCGCATTTACCATCGAGCTGTAGCTCGCGACACCGACAGCCGGCTCCGGCGATGAGCTCGTCGGCAGGGACCCGGTTGCTTTTTCTAAAAACACAATGGGTCAAATACTACAAAAATTCAATTTTTTTTTGCGTGGTAGATAATTTGATGCGTGAGGTCCGCTACAAATTTCAACTCATTTGGCACATCTGAGCAGCTCTCGGCAAAAATGAAAATCGGATTAAAATAGTGCATGAACAGTAAACTTTAAAAAAAATAAAAAGAAACCTATTACTTTATCAACGGGCTAGTTGTGCGAGAGCTAAAGATGTGACGAGACCATATGAAAAGGTATTTAATTGCTTCCTACCTGCTACCTCAACGAACTAAGGTTCGGTTCTTTGCAAGATGTGCATCATGGAGGATTCAAGATGGTCGGAGGATCAAGATTGGATTTGAACTCGGATATGTCCATCATATCACCCGGTACGTACGTAGTCGGTTTGACTCACAAGTCAGAACCGACCTCGAATATACAGGTTGTTGCTATATTTATCATGACTTGACGCCCTTTTGCCTTTCAACGACGTACGCGAGACCATGTCCGGCGCCGATCGTCTCTCCGACCTGTCCGAAGACCTGCTCCAATCCATCGTCTCGTTCCTCCCCGCCAGGGACGCTGCCCGCACATCCGCTCTCTCCCGGCAATGGCGCCCGCTCTGGTTACGCACGGACTCTCTCAACCTGGACTCCAGGTCGTACCGCAAGCCGGGCCAAGACTACGCCGGCCACGGCCGGGACGGCATTCAGGTGAACAACCCCTCGGCGCAGCCGGCCGGTGCGGCCGCATTAAGACGCTCTCTCTGACCGTGGAGGGACGGGAGGACAGCAGTACTTTGAGGATGTCATGGGAAACTCCAGGTGGGGGCCGAGCCGCAACCGCAATAGCTGCGACCTGATGGCCTCCCTTCTCGACGCCCCGCCGCTGGGGCACCTCGAGGATCTACGCGTCAGGTTCGAGGTCGTGAAGAATATGCGGCAGGGCGACAAGCTTTCCTGCTGGATATACAAGCTGGACCCTGCCGTGCTGCCGGGACACGCCCTCCGCGTGCTGGACCTTGTCTTCTGTAGGCTCGAGTCGGAGCCGCGGGAGGGCGGCGGCGGCAGCCTCTCCTTCCCTTGCCTCTCCGTGCTGCGGCTTTACATGTGCTCGTCGTCGACCTCACGCTTTGCGCTCCACTCCTCAAGCCTCACCGACCTCACGCTTGTGGACAGCTCCGGTAACACCCGTCTAGAAGGCAC
>NC_057797.1:37476825-37490350 GCF_018294505.1 Triticum aestivum | reverse complement strand
TTAGGTATGAACATCAACACCTTACCTACTCCATTAGTCGCTGGTGACGTCGCCATAGATAAGGATGAGGATGACGATGACACTCAATAGTATGTCAATACTGGCGCCTACTTAGGGTTTGAGCGTCATGAGTCGGTGCCTGAATTGCCGCCTCCGGAGTCTGAACGTATTATGGACAACCTTTCGGTAGTAAAGAAGTCTAGAAAGAGACCGAGGAAAGGCAAAAAAGCTGCTTCTACGATCCAGCCGCCTCAGCAGCCTCGGGTTCAAGACTGTATAGATATGTCCGGTGCGGCAAAATGGCATATCCCCGGTCAACCAATCCTACCTGAAGCAGCGCTAGGGGCCAGATTCGACGATTTAAGGAGACTTCATGACGATGTGCCGCGGATAGATAAATACCTCATCGCCTAAAAAAATTCAGGATACCCACTCTACGTGGTTAACGTGCCGCGGGGATTCTCGCACGTCGACACATTCCCCGCGGAGAAGTTCTTCCTTCGATTCGATTACATCTTCGACATGTTTCACTTGAAAAAGCTGAATTTTGCGTTTGTCCGCCTTTATGCTTTGCACATGAACTACCTCATCGGGGTTGAGCAGATACCTCATATCTGTGTCGCTGACCCGTACTTCATGCACGGGGCCTTCTTGGGAGTCTGCGCAAAGCACCGTGAATACGCGAGGGAATACATCGTCAATTTCATGCTCGCCAATAAGGACAAGGAGACGATTCTCGTACCTTATCATCCCATGTAAGTCATCCACGCGGGTATCCTTCCTTTGATTTCAATCATTCATTTTCACGATGGAGGCTAATTAATTTGAGGTGTACTTATTTTCCGCAGCGGCGGGTGCGCCGTCCTCATCATCCTCTACCCTCGATACTCCCACGCTCTTTACTTGGACTCGTCGAAGAACATTAACAAAAAGGATTAGACCCACATCAAGTATGTTCTCGACAGAGCTATGTTTTACTACGGTGCACGGGGTGGAGAGGTCAAGGACAAGAAGAAAAGGGACAAAAGGCCCGCCTTCGGCCATAAGACCGACTTCTGCTGCATCCAGCAACCGAGTGATTCTCTTAATGATGGATTCTATGTCCTATACCACATGCTGGAGTACAGACGGGATCACCAGAACCTTCGCATGTCACCTACATCCGGCGATTCCCATATTCTGCAATGGGCAAAGAACTTAGGAGATATCGAGGATCATCGACTTCGAGCTAAGTTCTATCACATCCAGCGCGAACTTGCCCAAATCATCATGAAGGAGGTCGTTGAAAAAACAGGGATGTTCTACGAAGAAGGACAAATGTTGCGGGAAGACGTCCGAACACGCGTAGCCGCTCAGCGTCTCGACCTGAAGCCTTTCACTAAGCTTAGGGACTATCTCCCTGACTTGGATGGATGGCACGACATGGAGTGATTGTCGATATATGACAATGTGTCCATTTAGTCCACACTATCTGTATAACGAAACTTTGATTATGCACGACGAAACTTTATTTGTGATGTAATTAAACCGTCCTCCTCGACTAGCGAAGATCACTCTAGTTAGGGCATTTTGGGTACGTTTAACTTTGTTATTTATGCTTATGATATGTTGCTTCTATTTTTGCCAAATCTGTCTCTTTCTGTTGCTCAACTATATATGTTGCATATCATCGACTCATGTGACGATGCAGGTGTATAGATCATCGATGGCGAACAAGTGCTACGCCAGGAGTATATGACGAGTGGCCAGAATGTCAGGCCCAGGTGTACCGGTTTCCGGTTTCCGAGCGACAGTCAGTAATTAGTTTAGGTTCACGCAAAGTGATAGCTCTTCTCGCGTATATCATTATTTAGATGGATGACGATGTAGTTGCAAGTAATCGAGACTAGTATCACTATTTTCGAGATGATGACGAGAGACCACTTTGTATTGGATGATGATTATGATGATGACATGATTTGATGAGACTATTTGTATGTATATGGTATGATTACATTTGTATGTGTATGATATGCTAAAGATTATTGTATAAAACCTATTCAAATACAAAACAAATATGAAGAAAAAAAAACAAAAACTAATAAAACTAGCAGTAGCGAGGGAACAAAGTTAGCAGTAGCACTCCCTTACCAGTAGCGCTTCCTGCTAAAAAGCGCTGAAGATATTAGCAGCAGTGCTTTGCACTAAAGCGCGCTACCGCTACGCATGTATAGCAGTAGCGTGGGACGACAGGCGCTACTGCTACACGTTAGTTGTAGCGCCTTATCAGTATCGCGTCCTCCCGCGCTACTGATAAAGAAAATACCCGCGCTATTGCTAGGGTTTTCCCTAGTAGTGACACGTCATTCTTCTTCTTCCTCTCTACTGCTCCTAGGCGCCGCCGCTGCTGCTCTATCTGATGTCGTTGCTAACTGTCGCTACCGCCCTTGTCCCCGCTGCTGGCCTCTGTTGCTCGCGCCGGCGAGCCCCTGGCCTCCCCTGCCTGCTGCCGCGCAGCTCCTGCCCGCGCCCCCTAATGGCTTGCTGCCGCTGCGGCTTGCCGGCCCCGCCACCGCAGACCGCCCGCGTTACCCGCCGGCCTGCGTGCCTCGCCGCACCCCGCCGCTGCTCGGCTTCCGCCTCTGCCTCCGCCGCGCGAACCCTCCCCGACCCGCGCTCACGGCTCGCCCCGCCTCCTCCCCCCAGCGTCGCACCACCCCCTGCAGCCGACACACGGCCGCGCCCGGCGGCCGGCCAGGCCCGCATTTACCATCGAGCTGTAGCTCGCGACACCGACAACCGGCTCCGGCGACGAGCTTGTCGGCAGGGACCCGGTTGCTTTTTCTAAAAACACAATGGGTCAAATACAAAAAAAATTCAATTTTTTTGCGTGGTAGATAATTTGATGTGTGAGGTCCGCTACAAATTTCAACTCATTTGGCACATCTGAGCAGCTGTCGGCAAAAATGAAAATCAGATTAAAATAGTGCATGAACAGTAAACTTAAAAAAAAAAAAAAAGAAACCTATTACTTTATCAACGGGCTAGTTGTGCGAGAGCTAAAGATGTGACGAGACCATATGAAAAGGTATTTAATTGCTTCCTACCTGCCACCCAACGAACTAAGGTTCGGTTCTTTGCAAGATGTGCATCATGAAGGATTCAAGATGGTCGGAGGATCAAGATTGGATTTGAACTCGGATATGTCCATCATATCACCCGGTACGTACGTAGTCGGTTTGACTCACAAGTCAGAACCCACCTCGAATATACAGGTTGTTGCTATATTTATCATGACTTGACGCCCTTTTGCCTTTCAACGACGTACGCGAGACCATGTCCGGCGCCGATCGTCTCTCCGACCTGTCCGAAGACCTGCTCCAATCCATCGTCTCGTTCCTCCCCGCCAGGGACGCTGCCCGCACATCCGCTCTCTCCCGGCAATGGCGCCCGCTCTGGTTACGCACGGACTCTCTCAACCTGGACTCCAGGTCGTACCGCAAGCCGGGCCAAGACTACGCCGGCCACGGCCGGGACGGCATTCAGGTGAACAACCCCTCGGCGCAGCCGGCCGGTGCGGCCGCATTAAGACGCTCTCTCTGACCGTGGAGGGACGGGAGGACAGCAGTACTTTGAGGATGTCATGGGAAACTCCAGGTGGGGGCCGAGCCGCAACCGCAATAGCTGCGACCTGATGGCCTCCCTTCTCGACGCCCCGCCGCTGGGGCACCTCGAGGATCTACGCGTCAGGTTCGAGGTCGTGAAGAATATGCGGCAGGGCGACAAGCTTTCCTGCTGGATATACAAGCTGGACCCTGCCGTGCTGCCGGGACACGCCCTCCGCGTGCTGGACCTTGTCTTCTGTAGGCTCGAGTCGGAGCCGCGGGAGGGCGGCGGCGGCAGCCTCTCCTTCCCTTGCCTCTCCGTGCTGCGGCTTTACATGTGCTCGTCGTCAGCTCCGGTAACACCCGTCTAGAAGGCACGGAGCTCGACACGCCATGCTTGCGCACCTTCAAGTACAGCAGTTTCATCCTTACGGAGCTCTGGATGAAATCGCAGCCGATCAAGTTGGCTCGAGCAGACTTAACCCTCGGATGGACGTACGGTGATAACGGCAATGATCTGGTCTTGCCACGCTTTGCCCAGGTGTGGAAATTCCTTGGCCACTTTCGGCACGCCAAGGTCATCCGATTGAAGGTGCAAAACATTCGGTGCATTGCCGTGGAAGAGGGTGTACAACATGAGCACCTCGTCATGCTGCCCGCTCTAGAACGGTTAGAGCTAGAAGGGTTTGCCGACCCGGGCCACAGGGACGACCCGGACCGCAAGGGCGACGCAGCTACCGCCATTGCCAACTTGCTGCATTGTTGCCCGGTGATCCGTGACTTGTGGATTCGGATTCTTACGCCCTACCAAACTTCTTACACCTGGCGAGAGTAGCTTGGTATCCTCACCGGACTTTGATGTGTCCATGGACTTGTTCCGGAGGCGCTTCTCCAAGGAGATGGTCCCTCTCATGCTCGACCTTGATGACCATGGCTCCTCGCGAGTTGCGCAGCTCCCTGGTTTGACCGGTCGCCGTTTCAGTTGCTTGGAGAATCATCTGAAAAAAGTGACCATGCGGTTTGAGTTGAAGGAGTTGAATAGCTTTGAGGTTCGGCTCGCCAGGTTCTTTGCAGAAAATTGTATGGTGCTCGATGTCTTGCAAATTGAGGATGGAAAGCATAACTTTTTAAGCCATATCAATTGGACGGTGCAGAGATGGAGAACTGACGCTATGGATCAAAGGAAACAAATAGGACGGGAGTCAGCCGACTCGTCGAAACAATCTAGAAAAAGGAAAGACGATTACAGTGTAGAACAGAAAGTAGAAATCAAAAGAAATTATAGGAAGCGAATGTTTGCTAGCTATACTTGACACAACGCGCTCCAAGCCTTAAATTCTTGCTTTCAATCCATCTATAGCATGCCAAGGAAAATTGTGTACTACTACTAAGGCCACACGAAAAAGGGGACACAATCTCTTAGGTCTTCAAAAAAATTTGTTCTTTCAGGTACAATGTCTTTATCTTTAAGCTTCTGCATGCAAAAATAAATTGATACAACGACAATTTATTTGAATGGAGCATACAATGTGGTCAGCATCTGGAGAACAAACCATTATATACTTATAAAAGGTGATAACAAAACTCCCACAACTATACGACACTATCGATGCTCGGCTACGTGAGGGAGGGGCGATGACGGCGGCACACCTTCGGCTCACTCCAATGCTTGTAGTTATCGCTAGGTGGTCTACAAAGCTGAATGTAATTTTTTTTACTTCTGATGTTCTTTGCACTTAACTAACAATAAATACTCCCTCCGTCCCATAATATACGAATGTTTTGACACTAGTGCAGTGTCAAAAGCGTTCTTATATTATGGAACGGAGGGAGTAGATCGGAAGTTTTTCCCGCAAAAAAGGACAAAAAAGGACAATGACCTAGATATTCTCCTCATAAATTAAATTTGTGAACGATTGCAAACATGATGACTCATTTGGATACATGGCTGTGCAGGCATTTGATGTTACTCTTTGTACAAACATGCGTACACACTTTATGATAGTTTTTCTTAAAAGACACTTGATGTAGTAGAACATATCCATTAGTCATCATAAGAAATAATTATTTTTAGTTCATAAGAGATTACTTTTTCAGTAAAATTCTATGGGGCGTGATATGCTCCGCCGGCTGATATTTTTAAAAGATCAGCCAGGCCGCGAGCCGTCGGATTTGCCATATCAAACACACCCTCCGCGCCCTGGACCTGGCGTGCTGCAGCCTCGAGCCTTCACCGGCCGGCGCCGCCGCTTCCTTCCCACGGCTCTCCACGCTGCGGCTTTACAAGTGCTCGTCATCAAAGACATATCTCGAGGGCTTGATCCATGCCACGCCGAACCTCGTCAACCTCCACATCGAGAACCACCTCTTTCATGGTCTCCGGGACGGCGACCGTGTGGCGGTGCACTCCTCAAGCCTCACCACCCTCACGCTAGTGGACCGTCTCGGGGTCCGCCATGGCATCGAGCTCGACACGCCATGACTGCGTGTCTTCAAATACGACAACCCCTTTCGGAGTTCTCGATGAGATCACACGCCACCAAGTTGGCGCATGTGGATCTGACCCTCGAACGGATGTACATGCAAAACCGTGAGGGAATATTCTTTTTTGTTGTTGTTGATAGCTTACCAAGCTGGCCACTTGGTAACCGTGAGGGAATATTCACAGTACGCTTTGCTCCTTTGTGGCAATTTCTTGGCAACTTTCAGCATGCCAAGGCCATTAAACTGAAGGTGCTAAACATTGGGTGCATGTGCATCGTCACAGTGGATGGCAACAAGGACATGAAACCAGCCGAGCACTTTGTCATGTTGCCCCATCTTGAACGGCTACAGCTCCAGGGGTCCTATGGCAAATGGCGCAGAAAGGATGTTGCTGCCAAATCACTTCCTACTTGCTGCAGTGCTGCCTGGCGATCCAAGGCCTACGGATTCAGATTACTATGCATCCACTGCATCCAAGACATGGTTTCGCTAACACAATCAGTTGGGCATCATTATCTAATTATGACATGCTCACGGTTTTATTCAGGATGGTCAACTCGGAAGAGATGGTTCCGCTCATGCTCAACCACGATGACGGTGTCTCTAAACTCGCACAGCTACCCATTGTAACTGGTTGCTGGTTCGAATGCTTGCAGAATTGTGTGAAAAACATCAAGATACAATTTGAGTTATTGGGGCTGGATAGCCCAAGGTTTGCCGCGCCAATTTGTTACTGGAAAATTGTATGGTCCTTAGAGTATTGCAAGTTGATGATCAAAATTTGAAACTTCTAAGCCATGTCAACTCGATTGTAAAGAGACGGAGATCAAATGCATTGGAGCGAAGGAAACTAATGGAACAAGATTCAACTGAAGAGTCATATCAGATGGGGAAAATGAAACAGGATCTCGATCTGCAACGCAAAGTAAAAACCAAATATTAGGATTTGTTATTTTACCACCAAACTTTGCAAATGGCAATAACATTTGTTGATGATCATTCCCACAATGTTTCAGAATTTTTTGAAATGTTTTGCTATGGTTTCTTGCGTGATGCACCGAGCTAGGCTGTAGAAAAACGACTCTCAACATAAATTTTTACCCTCGTAAGTTACTTTTCATTGTTTTATTTTATAGAAAGAAATTTTATGTTGTTTATGGTCTGGTTTTGCGCTGCAAACATGAAGTTCATATGGTCTAGTATTATGTTACAACAATGCTCGTGTTAAGAAACATGTGTTGGCTAGTACAGCTGCCTTGAGTCTCGCACAAGCCGGTGTCTCGGTGAGTTGAGATCTGTCGTCATCGAACTATTCGGCGACTTGTACGTGCATTTGCGCGTTAGTGAAAAACATCCACCAGGCAGCTTGGTAGCTTAGCTTAATTATGTACATGCACGTCTTCCAACTACTCGGGGGCAGCTCGCTGCCAGCCATGCAGCCGTCATCGTCGGCTCTTCGGCATATCATGCACTGAGAAGTGACTACAGTTAGCATTTTCCATCTACTCGGCAACAGCCTCGTTTGCTGAGTAGTGCCTGATGTCTGGCTATGTCTAGGGTTAGGGTTTAGGCGGCGAGCGAGCAATCGCGTGTGACCTACCTGATCTTGTATGGGAGCGTTTGATCGTATAAGGAATTTGGATTTTGAGGTGTCTAAAATCAACCTAAAGGCATGGCCCTAGAGTTTGGCGACTCTAGGACCGGACGAGGGATTTGGAGATTTAGGCAGTAAAGCATTCGGCGGTGACCTCCTTCGGGGAGGATCGCCGAGAGCAATTGCCCCGACAGTTCATTCGCTCTGGATATTCAGAGGTGGCATAACCCAAACATGTGTTAGTAGTAGCGTGGGTTCCACACACGCTGCCACTAACTATCTGTAGCGCGTGTCTGTGACCTGCGCTACTACTATTAATTTTGAAAACAAAAAAAACTCGACCCCGTGTTGTCAATGGTGTCAATGGTTCGATCCAGCGACGACAAGGGTCACCGAAGGTGCGGACGGGCAGCGGCAGACCAAATCTAGCGACGGTTGTTGGAGAGGGACCGGATCCAGTGCAGAGCGAGACAACGGTGTGAGGATCCTCTTCCCGGCCAAAGCAGAGAGCTCTTGGTTGTCCATGTCGACGACCTGCGCAGGCATGGGCATGGGAGGTGAGTACGACGAAGGGAGAGGGAGAGGGAAAAAGAGAAACAAGTGAGAAAGGAAGGATATGGAGGCGCATCGGGGTTGGTCACTGGTGGTGAGGTGCTCCGTCGTGGTGGCATGGAGGCGGGGGGAAAGACGGACGAGCTCCTGGATGCCAGCGGCGCGAGGAGACAGGCTCATTGGGGGCCATGGAGGAGGATGTGTGCTTGGGCAGGAGCACCATGAGAGAGCCTATGGAGAGTGGGGGGAGAGTGAGGGAGAGAGGAGGGATTCGGCTGAGGATATGGGGACTTCACCTACCTTGTACTTAGTAGTAGCGAGGGGTATAAATCCGCGCTACTACTATCAACTTAGTAGTAGTGCGGGTTTATACCCCTTACTACTACTATGGCATGTCCCGGAGGGTACGGTAGAGACCACTTAGTAGTAGCGAGGGGTATAAAACTCATGCTACTACTATCAACTTAGTAGTGGCGAGGGGTATAAACCCGTACTAGTAAGTAGCAGTAGCTAGGGGTATAAACCCGCGCTACTAGTAAGCGTCTACCTATAAGCTTTTCCCTGGTAGTGGTTCTTTTTGTCTGAAACACACCTGGATGAATCAAAGGCAGAAACTCTCATGCACAAACTTAAGATGGATCATCGAATTGTTGCACCAAGTTTAGATGGAAGATCTCGTGGTTTGCTTCTACTCCCTCTGTTCCTAAATATAAATCTTTTTAGATATTTCAATATGAACTACATACAAATGTATATAGACATATTTTAGAGTGTCAATTCATTCATTTTGCTCTGTATGTAGTCCATATTATAATCACAGAGGGAGTAGTGAGGCCTAGGGCATTCCCTCTTTTCAAAGAAATTATTTTGGTCGATCACGTGAGAAGTGATAAAGATAGAGAAGATACCATCTGCGCGGGCTCCATAGAAATGTATGAGTTGATCTTAGTGCATCAAATACCGGTCTAGCTACAACTGGCAAGATGTGTCGACAAATGCTACAACCGTTCAACAAAAAAGCTACAACCGTGTTCGTCAGAGCTGCAAACTGAGTTCACGAGAGCTATAGCCACGGTCATCCAGGAATTTTTGCTACAATCGATGTTATGTCATGCGACAACCAGCACTTCAAATTGCTACAACCGGCACACGAGAAAGCTACCACAGGTGAGAAAAAAAGGCTCCAACTAGAAATACAAGAAAGCTGAGGTGGGGCACCATGGAAGCTGCAATCGGCACCTAAGAGCTACAACTGTTGATGGGAAAATCTCCAACTGTCAAAAAAAAAGCTTCAATTGGAGGTGACAACTGACAACAGCTATGGACGGATAGCGAAAGCTGTGACCGGCTATGCCAAAGTTACAACCAGCGTCTATAGAAGCTTCCACCATGTATGATAGTGACCACGGCGAGATTTTCGACTCGGCAAGCCAGGGGGGCTGCAACTGACGCTGCTGGCGACCTGAGGGACCCCAGTGAGCGTCGAGCACCAGCGCTGCGAGTGTGAGCGATGGCGTCGTGGCCATGGGCGGCTTTGCGGTGCAGCGGCTGTAGCAGTGCATCCAGCGGCGATGGCAAAGTTGTCGGCGAGGCGACGGCGAGCTGGTGAGCTGCGACGCCGATGCTGCAATGAGGCCTTGGGGGGAGGCAAGCGCGAGCTTGTGATTCGGCGGCCTGCCACTGCGCGTGCCTGAGATGTAGTGGAGGCAGACGACGCACAACGGCACAAAGCAAAATCCAACAGTTAGTGTTGGGCAGATCGGAAGGCTGAGGTGAGGCCGACCAACATTTGGGCCGGTGCGCCGGCGCCTATCACTGCCCTAAATATATACCGCAACCAAATTGTTGGAGGATGTCAGCGAGGAGCTGCAGTCTATTTACAAGTTACTACGGCGTAAGGATTGCGTAGCCAGGATCTGAACTCCATTGCAATCTCCTCCTTTTGTGGAGACAGTGGAGCCACTAATGTGACCGAGAATTCCTCCAACGCTGCAGCCCTGGACACCAGGAATTGTGCCAGTATCCTGTCGAATGCATTCCCGTTGTACTTCTCAATGCTGATCCTTCTCAGGCTATGATCCAAGCAGGGGATGTGCATCCGCCACAGATTGTTGGTCATTTGGTCATAGTCCACGGCCTCCTCGACGACGCCGCAGTTCTCCGGCTCGTCTTCGTCCGAATCATGTAAGATTGGTAAGGCTTCCTGGGCTCAGGAGCAACAGGAAACAGCGACAGCACTTGAAGGTTCCTGGCATTGGCGAGCAGGACGACAACGGACCGGACGGCATGCTCGGTGGCAAGGAGGCCCTTAAGGACTAGCTGCAGGCGGCCTGCGATGGCCTGCGACGGCCACAAACTCGCTGCAGTAGTATGCCATCGACGGGCGCAGGGCGAGGTGGAGATACGTGTGGTTCCTGCACCAGCTGACGAGACCCATGAGCGGAGCGACTTCCATTGGTGATTTGCTGCTGAGGTCCTCGCAGATGTCCATGGTCACCGCCGCGACGCCTTCGTAGCCGGCAACAAGGAGGAACGAGGTGTCTGGAGGGAGTCCGCCCTTGTACCTCAGCGAACACAGGCATGGTGTGTACAGCACGACGCGCTGGGCGTTGTGACAGCAGACCATGGCGAAGCTCCGGAGGCGGTCGGCGGGCACGGAGCACGGTGATCTCCGTGGCGCCCGGGCACTCCTCAAGCGTCAGGTCGGCGAGGAGAGGGCATCCGTAGAGCAGCTGCAGGATCACCTCATTAGCGGCCATGATCCGTTTGAGGCAGAGCGTCTGTAGCGACGCCGAGAAGACGCCGACGCCAAAGCCCGAAGGCAGCTCGAGCGTCCAGTTTGTGAGGCGCAGCCGGCGCAGCGTGCGGCACCGGAAGAGCAGCGGTGGCGTTTTTGTTGTAGCTCCTCCCGTATACCGCGTCGAAGTCTGCCGAGGACTTCTCGGACCAGAAGGGGCAGAGTCTGCGGCGGGAGGTGTACGGGCAGCGCAGCTCGACGTCGACCTCCTCGACGCCGGAGCCAATGACGACGCCGATCCACTGATCGAGTAGGCCCACCGGGGGGTCGACCGTGAGGAGTCGGAGGGCGCGGATCGGCCCCTTGTAGAAGATCATGGTCCCCACCAGCATGTCGAAGCACACGGCGACACCCCTCCTCCGCCGGGTCCTGGGATAGACCAGGTCGACGACGGGCACGGCGGCCAAGGCATTGCGCCACCGGCGGGACAGCGCGCAGGCGCGCGCCACCTCATTGGACGAGAGATGGGACAGGACACGCACCAGCGCCGTGTCCGGGAGAGCGCTCAGCCGGTCGCCGCCGAGGCAGTGGTAGTACGGCTGCATCTCAACGTACCTACGCGTCGGGCTGTTGAGACGTGAGACGCGTTCCTACCTGTAGACTTGTTAGGAAATCCCACGTTTTGTTAAGAAATCACGTCGGTTTCGGACGAAAATTTTCACGTCGGTTTCCAAGTTTGTCACGAAATTATGGCCCTGTTTGGTTCATAAGTCTTAGGACTTTTTTAGTCCTAACTTATAAGTCCAAGTCCCTAAAAAGTCCCTACCTGTTTGTAACGACCAACGATGATGTACGTATATGGAGGATCGATTGGAGGGCATAAAACTCGTCCGCCTCCACCTGTACCATGGACGCCTGCATACCGTCTGCCTCACCGCGGCGGACGGCCCCCGTTGTTTTCTCGGATGACGTGTCTCGTGCTGCAGGGCCGCGTCAAGAGCCGTGGGTTCGTGGGCGCCGTGCATGGTATCTTGGAACATACCCCAAACTTGGAGGTCCTATCGTTGTACATGGCAGAGAAGGAGCAACGACAAGTGAAGACAATACGTGATGATGGCCAGAAAGACGACGATGTTGTCGTGATGGATCTCGATGAGGCGAGCTTCTCGACGACGTGTCTGCGACAGAGGATAAGGGAGATTAACATGGTGCACTACGATGGGAACAACACACAGAGGACATTGGCCCGTCTCCTATTCCGAATGCAATTGTTCTTGAGAGGTTGTGTGTAGTGTTCACCTCGGAGCACTTTGCTATGCAAACTGCTCTGAAGAAGGAGCTCGAGAGCTGGGCAAGGGCAGGCTCACGAAGGACTTTCTTGTAGTTAGCTTTACAACAGTAAGTTATCAATTGTTCTAATCATAAAATAACATGTCAAATATGATGACTTATACTTTCCACTCATATAACAACAATCTGATTTTCCAACGCTTTCGCTCTATCAATAATTGATGTGCCTCCTTAACCACGCTCTATTTTTTTTAGAAGACAAAGAAAACTCCTACCCCTCCTTTCTATTCTCTTTTTTTTGCAGGGCCATTCTCTTTCATTCTCGACACCAAGTTTGAGCTCTCTTTTCAATATATGTACTCCCTTCTTGATTGATTGTCCTAACAACCAAAACCTGAAGCATTTTGCTTCATAGAATAGACACCAAGCGAAAACCCCACAAGATGAGACATATTTCAGGACCGAAGAAGCACACTTGAGAAATTGTTCCTACTTTGCAAATTCATACTTCCTAGCTATATTACCTTTTCTAGAGAATTATTTCAAGCTCTAATCTTCAAATAATGGGAAGGAGAAACTACCGTGCCAAGAAACTTATTTATGTTATCATTAGATCAACTTCTTTTGGTTGTTATAGAAGAAACCAAGGGCTAGAAGAAAAAAGGAAGAAGATAAACCAAAAGAACCCAAAATGGCAAAACTTAAGAAAGACTCAGTTCATTATTTTAATTGACCAAGCTTTAGACTCTCTACTTGATTTAGCTTTAGTGTAGGAATACATGACTAATTACATGCTAACATAAAAGAATGCCAAATAAATGCATTTTGTGCGAACATAATACTGGTGTCATCTTTGCTACCATTTCAGTGTGTTGGAGCTTTTCTTCAGTACACACTACATGGAGAAACCAAGATATGTTACTTGAAATAATTCCATCCATTATACAAAGAAATTTCCCCAGCAGTTTCTATTATCGTAATAATTTTTTTCGTCTAACACAGCCAAATATCACTAATCGTCCAAAGCTTCTGACGGCATCGGCTCACGACCTCAGACATGACTGCCTCATGAAGCGGTGTCGCCTCAGTACACAGTACAGGGAGAAACCAAGATATGTTACTTGAAATAACTCCATCCATTATACAAAGAAATTTGCGTAACAGTTTCTATTATCCTAATATTTTTTTCGTCTAACACAGCCAAATACCAGTAATCATCCAGAGGTTCAGACGACATCGGCTGACAACCTCATACATGACTGCCTCATGAAGCATGTCGCCTCA
>NC_057797.1:37476395-37476815 GCF_018294505.1 Triticum aestivum | reverse complement strand
CCCCCCCCAAGTGGCACCGCCTCCACGGGCAGGTTTCGTTAGTCGAAGCGCGTGCAATGTTTGGCTCTTCCTATGTTTTCTTTTGCAAAATGAAATACAAATAAACAATTAATAGACAATTAACTTCAAGAATATAAGCTGAATTTAGATTACTCAGGCAAATAATAGAGAAGCAATATACACTTTGGTAGAGAAAACCTTGTATATGCGTCAATACATAATCTATGAGAGGGAACACAAGAAGCATATAGTACCATCTTAGATCTTCCTGCCATCATATCAATGTGTCAATACATGATTACTTCAGATGCACACAGTGAGAACAACATACAATTAGTTATACATCTGATATTTTGACAAAATGATGGATTCCTTCTGATGACGGCATGCTTCCGAGCCCATACCAGCTGAAAACACAAA
>NC_057797.1:37466789-37476377 GCF_018294505.1 Triticum aestivum | reverse complement strand
CTTTTGCAAAATGAAATACAAATAAACAATTAATAGACAATTAACTTCAAGAATATAAGCTGAATTTAGATTACTCAGGCAAATAATAGAGAAGCAATATACACTTTGGTAGAGAAAACCTTGTATATGCGTCAATACATAATCTATGAGAGGGAACGCAAGAAGCATATAGTACCATCTTAGATCTTCCTGCCATCATATCAATGTGTCAATACATGATTACTTCAGATGCACACAGTGACAACAACATACAATTAGTTATACATCTGATATTTTGACAAAATGATGGATTCCTTCTGATGACGGCATGCTTCCAAGCCCATACCAGCTGAAAACACAAACAATATAAGAACCAAGCCATAGTGATTAAAAGACATGCATGGCCATTTCTAAATTTGTGTTTTACTGGGTATTTCTCCCATTCTAGCATCTATTAGGATAATTATTCTGAAATCCAACTACCAAGGACAAGGATATAGCCTTTGCAACATAGGAACTTTAGCTTCTAACTTCTGGCCCTGTCACAAGATTCCGTTATAATGTTTTGCATATGTTTATTCACATTGCATATTCAAAAAACTGTTCCCACTGCTCCTCATTGATTAAACCGAGCTCACACACGCACGCAAAAAAAGCTAGCAAAGAAACGACTGGGTGAATCATTAACTTACGAGTATACATCTGAGCCTCAAAGGATGTCTAAAGCTCAATGAAATTTAGTACATAAAATCACAAATAGGAGAAAAGCCAGATAACAAGTATACATCTGAACCTTAAATGGATGTCTGGCCATTTTAGTAATCAAGAGTTGTACTGCTTCTAGATAAAAATAATCCTACATTTGTTTTCTTATGAGGTTCAAGTTAAAATGTTTCGCCCAATACTGCGACTGACGAGCATCCACCACGACTCTGGGAAGAGCATCCAGAGACTTGTCTTGAGCTGCCCCCGCCTCGCCGATCTGACGCTAAAAGACATTCACCACCTTAAGACACTTTCCATACTGCACCGACAACTTTGCCGTTTTGTCCTCCGGTGTTGTCACAACGCCAAGTCCATTCACATCGATGCCTTGGAGATGGTATCCCTAGAATATTGTGGCCACGTGCCTTCGGAGCCGCTCCTCACCATTCATGGCTCGCCACCGCAGGGGATCCCATATTGCACCGTCGACCTATGCTCGTGGTCTCCAAGAACATGGATGACCACACCGCGTTCAGGCGGTTCCTGTGGAGTTTCTCGGCCTCAAAGCACTTCCACCTGCACCATGGACGCCTGCGCATCGCATGCCTCAACGCGGCGGACGGGCTCATGTTTTTTACTCGGATGACGCAACTCGTGTTGTAGGGCCGCATCGAGAGCCGTGGGTTCGTGGGCGCCGTGCATGACATCCTCGAACACACTCCAAACTTGGAGGTCCTATCGCTGTACATGGCAGAGAAGGAGCAAAGACAAGTGAAGACAATACGTGATGATGGCCAGAAAGACGACGATGTTGTCGTGGTGGATCCCGATGCGGTGAGCTTCTCGACGACGTGTCTGCGACAGAGGAGGAGGGAGATTAACATGGTGCACTACGATGGGAACGAAACACAGAGGACATTGGCCCGTCTCCTATTCCGCGATGCAATTGTTCTTGAGAGGTTGTGCGTAGTGTTTGCCTCGGAGCACTTTGTTGTGCAAACTGCTCTGAAGAAGGAGCTCGAGAGCTGGGCAAGGGCAGGCTCATGAAGGACTTTCTTGTAGTTAGCTTTACACCAATAAGTTATCACACATAGACATGTTTGTAAGATGGTAGATTCTTCTAGTTCTATTGTTAAAATTCGATTAAATTTGTGTGTTTTCATCTAAAAACTATAAGTAATATGTAATAATTCACCTTTCACTCAGTTATTCAAGAGTAATTTATTTTATTTGCAATTTCACTTCTACGTTGAGGCACAAAAGTGACTGAAACTTTCAAATTCTTAAGTCGGAACAGCCATAAACAATCTTTCTAAGAGTAAATTTAACTTTCTTCACATGTGATTATCTATGTAGCCAACTAATTTATTTATGTCTCGTAATGAAAAGTGTCACTGAAGGCAAGTCATAGAATAGCATATATAGCATTGGAGAGGGCTTGAAGTCTGTTCCGGCATCCAATCTAAATAAAAATGTCGACAATTTTCATTAGATATAATTGTAGAGAATTGATCAGGTGTATTTTGTATTTGCTCTTCCTTATAGTAGTTTATAGAAACAATGCATTCCTGGCCAGCTTTAGATATAAAGCCCCAGAAGGTTCCAAATAAAAAGATACGTATGTTCCAGGATGCTGTCTTATAGTCATCTTAGAAACTGTAGCGCAATTTATTCACAACTGAAGGATGTACGATCTTTGCTGCGTGTGAAGTTCTGAATTCGCTTGGCACATTGTTGGACTGGACCACTTAGGTTGTAACTGTTTTGGATCTCTGTCGACCAGTTTGTGTACAACTTCAGGTTGTGACGCCGTTTTTATGATGACGACGTCCTCACCAGGCTTGCGCTCCAGTAGTAAGATGCAACACTAGTGCAAATCGGTACTTAGGCCCCGTACCAGCTTGGCATAGGTTGATTTAACCAAAAATTTGCCCGATGGCTCCAGCTCCCCGCTTATGGAATCTTCGTTCAAACTAAGAGAAACATGCTCTAGAGATGATCGCAGGGTATCTAAGGCACTCGGTTCCTCAGCCGAGAGGGAAATCTATGTTAGCAACACTGGAAGCAAACACATTGCAGACTAGAGCCTAAGGGTTCAGGCAGGATGTCGAACAGGCTAGGAAAGATTACATAGAGAGGCTTTGTCCGAAATCTACACGGAAATCCGGAATTCGGTGTCCTTTCCATTGCGGATGAAAAATTACGCTCCAAGGTTGATTATGTCCTTACACTTCTTTATCCTGTTTCAGATTTGAGATCCCTTGATATTGCTAGCGAAGAAGGAACCATTCGGATAGTATTTGGCTTTAAAGATCCTAGCGCAAAGCCCGTCGTGTCGTTCTGGAAATTTTTCCAAATCCATTTAGTATCAAGGGCTAGGTTAATATTCCTAGAGTTGGATATCCCTAAGCCACCTTGATTCTTAAGCCGACAATGATCAGCCCATCTGATAATATGGTATTTGCATTTTTTGGCATTGGCCTCGCAAAAGAATCTGGCCCGCATTTTCTCTGATTTGGGATGGACTCCTTCGCCTAAAATGAGCAGGTCCATCGCAAAGGTTGGGATGGTCGAGAGGCACGCGTTGGTGAGAGTGAGTCTAGGCGTCTAGCTGTTGACGACATGAGCTTCCCTTGCCAATGCTTAGATACATGTAAGTATATATATATTTGTATTAGCAAGCTTTCCTAATAAAACTATCACCAAGTGCATACACACATGTTGGTAAAGTGTACAAGATAAAATAAGTGCACCACTGGCACTCAAGATGAACCGCCACGATTTGTAGCACAAAAAGAAGAGAATAAAAAGAAAGGAAAACGAAAATGACATACGAGCATAATAAAAATAAAGACCTTTATTTACAGGGAGACAAAAGTGTTATCTTTCACACTCTTACAAGACCTAACATTTGATTTTAACGTTGCGCTGTAGACCATCATCCTTTTTCCTTTTCACGCTCACCATCGCCTCTTCCTCTTGAGGAGAATCCCCTTCCATTTGTTTCCTCAGTTCCGACGCATTAGCTGTCCATCTCTCTACAATCCAACCGATATGGCTGAAAAACCTTTGTTTTCCATCATCGACTTCGAGGACCTCAAGGGAAATACAGTTCTCCGCAAAGAACCTGGCAAGGCAAACCTCAAAACTACTCAGCTCCGTTGTTAGAGTTGTGTCGAATATAGTGTACAAGGTAGGTTACAGTTGGACTATGAGTTGTATTGTGTTTACATAGGATGTGGAGTCGTGTCCTATTAGGACACTTGTATCCTAGGCCTCTCTTATATAGCGGGGTAGACACACGATGTAACCTATGCCAACATAATAGCACCGGAACGCAGGGGAAGCCGGCGGCATGTGCCGGTGTCCAGGGCGACCGGGTGCGGTATTGTAGCGGTGTCACGGGGAGGAGCGCCCGTAGTCAAGCCCCGGGGATGTAGCCATATCGGTGAACCTCGTTAACAAATCTCGATGTCGTGCTCGTGTGATTGCTTGGTCCTCGGATGATCAACGGTATGTCTCGGATTTATTCTAACATCCGTCACCTCAAACTCCAACCTCGCATTTTTCAGATGACTCTGCAAGCAATCAAACTGGCGACCAATCAAGCCCGGCAGCTTCGGAACAACTTCTAT
This sequence comes from Triticum aestivum, assembly GCF_018294505.1. Classification (NCBI taxonomy): domain Eukaryota; kingdom Viridiplantae; phylum Streptophyta; class Magnoliopsida; order Poales; family Poaceae; genus Triticum; species Triticum aestivum. Next base: position 37,472,058 of record NC_057797.1, on the reverse strand, counting down.
GGCACTAGTGTCGCCGTCGAGCATGAGGGGAACCATCTCTTCCGAGTCACGCTTCCCGAACAAGTCCATAGACATGTCAAAATCTCGTAAAGATACATTATTCCTTCTCCTGGCATCATCATAAGGATTTGGCAAAATCCAAATCCGCAGGCCGTGGATCACGGGGCAGCATTGCAGAAGGTCTGCGATGGCCTCGGCCTCGGCCGCATCGTCTCTTGGCCATGTCAATCCTCCTTCGAGCTCCAACCGTTCCAGACGAACCAGCTTGACCAGTACGCCGGTGAGGCTCTTGATGTTCGGCACCTTCAATCTGAGAACCTTGGCGTGCTGAAGACAGCAGAGGAGGCCCTGGTACTCGATGGAGCAGTCTTGAACATACGTACGTCCATCCGAGGTTCAGGTCGGCCTGTTCGAGCTCAGATGCTGGTGATTTCATGGAGAACTCCACGAGCGGTCCATCATACCTAAAGGCGCGCAGGCGCGGCACATCGAGCTCGATGACTTTGATGGTCGGCGCGCCGTCGTCCAGCTGCGTGAGCGTGAGTGTGGTAAGGCTTGGCCTGTGCAACGTTAAATTGTCGCGTGGGCCGGTGTCACCAAGGGCAGGGAAGTAACTGTGACTTTCGATGTGCAGGTTGCTAAGGCCTGTGTTTTGATTTTCGGCCGAAAAAAACAGATTTCGGCCGAATTTCGGCCATCTCGGCCTGGGGCGGAAAGTATCTTTAGGCCGAAATTGGTCAAACTTGACAAAGTTTGGTCAAATTTAAGTCAAATTACAGTCAAAATTTGGTCAAATTTCAGCCATTTTTTTTGAAAATGACCGAATTTCGGCCATCTCGGCCTAGGGCGAAAAAAAGCTCAAACCGAAAATCAAAACACAGGCTAAGGCTGGGCGCCGCACTGACGATGTCCTTGAGGTCCTTGGTGGTCGAAGAGCACTGGCATAACCGCAGCATGATGAGCCGAGAGAAGGAGGTGGTGCCGGCTGCGCCGCCCCGTGTCGACTTGAGGTCACAGCGCGCGAGGTCCAGGACTCGGAGTGTGTGTCCCGGTAACAAGGCAGTGTCCAGCTTGTACACGAGGAGCGCCTGCTCTTCTTTCTTCCGCTTGAACACGGGCACGTCGTCCTTGTTTAACACGATCCCTGCACGGAGCTCCTCGACATGCCACAGCGCCGGGGTGGCGAGGAAGGAGGCCGTCAGGTCGTAGGTGTCATGGCTCGGCTTCTTGGGCATCCAACCGTACGTGTGGTAACCTTTGTCTTTGCTGGGTTCGGTCACCAACAGCGAGAGCCTCCCGACGAGGCACCGGCCGGTGGCGCCGAGAGCGGCGTGGGCGTCACGGAGCAGCCGCACCTTCACAAGGAAGCCGGCGATCATGCGGCCGTAGTAGCTGGTGTCGAGGTTGAGGGCGTCCGTGCGCAGCCAGAGCGGGCGCCATCTTCGCGACACGGCGGCGGTGCGCACGGCTTCCCTGGCAGTGAGGAGGGAGATGATGGATGCGAGCAGATCGTCTGAGAGGTCGGAGAGCACTTAGACATGATCGGTGGCGGCCATCGCGTCGATCGTGCGAGGGTTGGATCAGGCGGCGAGGGTTCGATCGTGGAAAGATTTTTTGACCACAAAATGAAAATTGTTAGGGTTGGATCAAGTCGGTCGTACGAGTTTTTTTTCTTTTTGAGCCGATCGTATGAGGGCCAAATTGGATGCGAATTATGTTTCCGGCAGCAGTACCGACAGTTATTATATGTACACAGCCAAATCACGAGGGTTGCCCAAATACTAACCAAGCCCCTCAAGAAAAAGCAATTAACCAAGGGTTACCTTTGCCGGAGCGCATAAGTGGCGTCCAGCCGCCGCCACGTGTCATGCGTTGCGGGCTCCCTCTGAATTTCGGTTCTTTTATTTTATGTACATGTTTTCGGGTTTTAAATCAGTTTTTTTGGCTTTTTTTGTGTCAACATTTTTTAGGAAGCATAACTATACTTTCTAGAAAGAATACAAAATTATGCTTCCGTGAAAACTACAGATTTACTTCTTATATAAGTACAGATTTTCTTTTGCGAGAAGCATAACAATGCTTTCTCAAAAGAATAAAGTGCTTCCATGAAAAGTACATATTTGCACCTCATGACAGCATAGTTTGCTTTCGCGGGAAGCATAGTTATGCTTCTTGAAAAAGAAAGTGAAAACCCGCAAACGTGCTTTCAGGCTTTGAAGATGTTAATGCAAGAAATCTAACAGTTCAAAACATAAAATGTTTTGAATAAACGAATCTAGAAAAGAAAACACTACAGCACCCAAGAAGGTAGGGTGGCCTTGTATACAAAGATTACAAGAGAGAATCCTCTCCTCCTCCTAGCCCCCGCATCATCCCCACCCCCCCTCCCCGCAGGCGACTCGGGCGGCAGTGCATGCACCTACCTCTTCCTCTCTCTATCTCCCTCTAGTTCACCCAGAAGAAGAAAAAACAAAGAAACAATGAAGGTTGGAATCAGACACCCAATGCCGTCGAAACAACCAAACTAATCTGCCATTTCAAGTGCGGGTTCAAATTTGAATAACACAACTGAAATATCAACAAACTTGGAGAAGTAACACTACACCACAACCCTTGATTGGGGGCAATTAACTGTCGGGAGAAGTACCATCATAGAGGAAAATCATCTGCCGGGATTATTCTACTGCCGGCAGAAGTATCCAATGGCAAATAAACTGCCGGTAGAACTCAAACAATAAGGGCATTCAAACTGCCAGCACAGATACCCATTTGCAAGGATACAATATCTGCCGGCACATCTAAACAATGACATATTATCTGCCGGGGACTACTTGTGGGGCCAAACCAATATAATACGTATTGGCGCGGGATAGCACGGGAGAGCGCGCGAGATGCGAAAATTTTCGCTCCAAATAAGCAAAATCCCCAAACTCCAACTCAGACCAAAATCCCCAAATCGACCACCCTGACCTAGCCTCCTCCCCAAGCACACGCCGCCGCCGCCGCCCCCCACCCTGCGCGGCTGCCGACCGCCCTCCGCCACACTCCAGTGCCAGCTTCCTCCCCGACCACGCGCCGACCACCGTCCGCCACACCACTTCAACTCCTCCCGGACCATGCCGCCGAGCACCCTCCGCCGCCCCGACCACCATTTGCCGGACCTCCAGCAACGCCCAAGCAGCCAAGCCTCCTACACGCGTCCTCCGCCAGGCTCCTCTAGGCTCGAGTTGCTCAAGTGTTTCAGCGGAAGGATCTGTTCGAGTGAGGTCCACAAGGATGACGTCTAACTTCCACCAGATCTGGCATGAAACGAGGTAATCCAGTTAGGTTTTGTTTTGATTTGGCTGTCTTACCTCCCCGTACAGCAGTCTTGGCCTCTTCCCCATCCGCCCTCACTATAGCACATGGCTGCCAACATTGTATTCTCGGCTTGTAGGATCCCCAAGCGACTCGCAGATGCGAAGGAAAATTGAGCAAGGTTCCGCCTCCCATGGTTGAGCAGTCGTAAGGGTTATGTTGTCTCTCCATGTTGCTGGTTATATGAGCCCAACTAATATTTGCTTCCTGTGATCTAGGGAAGGATAAAATTGATGTTTCCTACCTGCCATACGTACTCATCTATTTCTGTTTTCAGTTGACATGCCTACTGTACGAATTACAGTCTTTGGTACATTCACTTATCCCTTCGAATTTGAGAAGCATGGAAGAATCTGAATATCACTTATCCCTCTCCCGTTATTATTTAGCATATGCTAACTGACTGCTGTGTTTATGCTTATATCCTTCAGTTATAGTTTATAACAAACCAAATTAAGGATTTTGTGTTCATCTCTGAAACTTCATAATGATGGTTGGTATATAATCTTTCAAGGAAATGCATCAAGCTGTTGTACTAGGAAGATTATCCTGACATGGGAGTTTTTTTAGGAACAGGAGAGTCGCACACATATGAAGTATAGAAATTTATTCTTAATGTGCTAGGCTTAATGCAACTAGATAAATGTTCAACAAGGCATATTGATGTGTTAAATTGTTTTCAGTTTCAGATGTCAATACAAGAAAGGTAACCTTGTGTTAGATCTTCAATCCAAGGGAGAAATTGGAGCATCGGGACATTTAAACTGAACCTAAATTAAGGTAATAATATATGTAAAGTATGTTATTTTCTGTTGTTCTAAAGCCCCATTGTTTTGGTTCATTTTAGAAAAACAGGGGCCACTCCCAGGTTCCATTTTGATTGAACTGAAACTGCGTACATAGTTAACACCATTGAGACAGACCGAGTAGCTAACCACTTATAAGGTTTTCCAGAAAAGAATGATGAAATAAAGGGGACACCATCGAGACAGACTGGGTAGCTAACTCGAAGTCTTGTCCATGGAAGGAAATTGGGATATTTGCTAATTTTGTACTAGTCAAAACGTATGTGTGTAGATATTCTGATCATTCTGGTTCATGTCCTACTTAATTAAGGTCTTCTTTTATAGGCCTTGCGCAAATGATATGATTATTTAACAACTTAGTTTCATGGCGTTGGATCTCACGTGAATAAACTATATGTTGAAGTGTTTGCTGTTCTTTGCTTAACTAGATATCAAAGTATGAACAACAAGCTCGTATACAATATGTCAAATTATAATCAAATAACAAGCTCGTGTTCTTTGCTTAATAATGATAAGAGCTTTACAATTAACAAGCTCCAGTACAAAGATGTCAAAGTTTTAATATAAATTGTACCAACTTATAATGGTGGATTCCAACTATAGTGAACTAGATAAGCAGCCTTCGGTGACATTTTGAGCTCTTGTCTGTTGTCTTCAACTGACAGTGTATAACAGCCAACAATGTGAATTTATGATGGTTATTTAGTTTATTTTATTGTACGTTCTGCAGAGCTTTCCTCATTAATTCATTTTTCACAAAATTGGGAAGGCTATTGTATTGCTGCGTAAACTGGAGCAAGGCCGTACCATTTCCATCTGACAAAACATCCTGAATGTCTTGTCTAGTTCTTACACTCTAACAAGACCATACACACTAGTAGAAAACAGGGCTTTGGTCACGGGGCAATATTCACATTAGTCCCGGCTCAGTCATGAAACAGGACTAATGTGAGCATTGGTCCCGGTTCGTGCGGCTAAGGCATTAGTCCCGGTTCACCTGAGCCCTTTAGTCCCGATTTGAGACACGAACCGAGACTAAAGGGTGCGATGCCCTTTAGTCCCAGTTTGTGTCTCGATCTTTAGTCCCGGTTTGAGATACGAACCGG
>NC_057797.1:37465974-37466779 GCF_018294505.1 Triticum aestivum | reverse complement strand
TTTGAAAAAAATCAAAAGAAAATGATAAAAACTTCAAAAAATAAAATCCTTCGAGAGGTAGTTATATTACTACATCTACTAGTTAGGAAAATTTCAAAACTTAAATTTGGACATGTTTTGCAAAAAGTGTAGGGAAAATGTAAAACGGCTATAACTTTTGCATACGACGTCGGAAAAAAACGTATAATATATCAAAAAATTCAGCACGAAAATCCGCATCCGATGGAGACCACCTACGGCATGTTTGCAATTTTTTAGAATCCTCAAATTCCAAAAGGAAAAAAAAGATATGGTCAAATTTCAGTTTTTTTAAAAAAATTGGTTAAATCTGGTCAAACTACTTATTCAAGAAGTATTAATGTTACTACATAATTATTCAAGAATATTAGTGTTACTAAATAATTATTTCAATTTTTTGAATTTTGGTCAAATCTGGTCAAACTGTGGTCAAACTATGGTCAAACTTATTCAAGAAATATTAGTGTTACTAAATAATTACTGTTTTTTAGAATAATAGTTTCAAACTCAAACAGTGAAATGTGTGACTTAATGCTCAACCTAAACTCCTGAGGGTTAATAGGATTGACATCTTACTATTGTCAGGAAAACAACAAGTGCAGACTTGGAAATGAAGGAGAATAGAACCCGAAAGTTAAGCGTGCTCGGGCTGGAGTAGTGAGAGGGATGGGTGACCGGTCGGGATGTTAGATGATTTGGAATGAGTGATCCACACTTGAGCAGTTAAGAAAGGTGATTAGAGACTAAATCACCAAATAATTCAGAAAAATTAAAAATTGAAAAAAAA
>NC_057797.1:37393696-37465964 GCF_018294505.1 Triticum aestivum | reverse complement strand
CAAAAGAAAATGATAAAAACTTCAAAAAATAAAATCCTTCGAGAGGTAGTTATATTACTACATCTACTAGTTAGGAAAATTTCAAAACTTAAATTTGGACATGTTTTGCAAAAAATGTAGGGAAAATGTAAAACGGCTATAACTTTTGCATACGATGTCGGAAAAAAACATATAATATATCAAAATGTTCAAAACGAAAATCCGCATCTGATGGAGACCGCCTATGGCCTGTTTGCAATTTTTTTAGAATCCTCAAATTCTAAAAGGAAAAAAAGTTATGCTCAAATTTCAGTTTTTTTGATTTTTTGTTAAATCTGGTCAAACTATGGTCAAACTACTTATTCAAGAAGTATTAGTGTTACTAAATAATTATTCAAGAATATTAGTGTTACTAAATAATTATTTTAGTTTTTTTGAATTTTGGTCAACTATGGTCAAACTGTGGTCAAACAATGGTCAAACTACTTATTCAAGAAATATTTGTGTTACTAAATAATTATTTTAGTTTTTTGAATTTTTGTCAAATCTGGTCAAACTATGGTCAAACTGTGGTCAAACTAGGGTCAAACTGTGGTCAAACTACTTATTCAAGAAATATTAATGTTACTAAATAATTATTGATTTTTAGAACAATAGTTTCAAACTCAAACAGTGAAATGTGTGACTTCATGCTCAAGCTAAATTCCTGAGGGTTAATAGGATTGACATCTTACTATTGTCAGGAAAACAACAAGTGCAGACTTGGAAACGAGGGAGAATAGAACCCGGAAGTTAAGCGTGCTCAGGCTGGTGTAGTGAGAGGATGGGTGACCGTTCGGGAATTTAGATGATTTGGAATGATGAGGGATTAAAGGTTAAATTGAGCAGTGATGAGGGGTGATTAGAGATTAGAGGTTAAAATATTTCTAATTTTTTTAAAAAAAAATCATAAAATTTCCTTTAGTACCGGTTGGTGTTACCAACCGGGACTAAAGGTGGACCTCCAGGCAGCGGCCACGTGGAGGGCCTTTAGTCCCGGTTCCAGTAAGAACCGGGACTAAAGGGGGAGGCTTTAGTACCGACCCTTTAGTCCCGGTTCCAGAACCGGGACTAAAGACCCTTTTTCTACTAGTGACATAACGGTGTTGTAAGATGAAAGTCTGGACATGATTTAGCTTTTAAACTTACAGTATACTCCTCTTACAATGTTGTAAGATTTGAAGGTTGAAGATACTACACTTCGGTACAGATCTATATCATTATTTGAGAAGTAAACTTTTAATCTACAGTAGAGTTGTATCTACTAAACATTGGAATTTCTTGATTAATTTTCTGTATCTATCACTGCAATGGTTACAGGTTGATCTTTACTTGCAATCTAATTTGCATGTTGGTGTGTGTTCTTCAGGAATCATGATACTACTTTATGATTTGATTGGTGAAAGAGGTATTTTGTACGGTTCTCTTGTGTCTGACTTGTCTTTTTCTCTCTATATAAAGTAGCATTGAAAATGTCCTTGTATTTCCTTTGACATCTCAGAAGCTCACACCTGAATATCATGATATATGCCTGTAAGAAAGCTCACACCTGAATATCATGATATATGCCTGTAAGAAAGCTCTATATGTTCTTTTGAGTTAAACCTAACACCAAACATTTTAGTTTCTATACTTGTCAGTTAATGCTGGAAAAATGTTTGAATTTTATTTCCTGCACTAGTTGCCTTTGTCTGCTCATACAAAAATACTAGATCCTATGATGTCAAAAATTCATACAGGTTGTGGATGACACTTCCTTTTTCTCGAACGTTGTTCCTATTTTGTCTTATGTGCAGTGTTTTCAAACAGATTTCGATGAGTCTTCACTTTCATAAAACTAAACTTAATATCAGAGGCAATCTCACCATGCCATTATGGGTTTAATTATTTGTCCAGACCTGAAACTGTTGTCATGATTTCTAGGAAGGGCAACTAGATGTGCTTAATTCATGTGCCCAGGCTTGAAACTGCGGACATTTTTTAGCTTCTTATTAAATCGAATATTCACTTGATGCCTTGATGGGAAATTTGTCGAGAAATTTTCTTGATGATGTAGCCGTTTTTCTTCTAAAATTGGGGTGGTGCACTTTTGTAGATTCTGAGTATCGTAATAAATGTAATGGATATAATGTTTTCTAATACTACATGACTTGACATTTGGTCTTTTCCTGTCCAGGTTGAAAATGTTCCTATAAGATTCGTCAAGATACCTTGCCTTAACCATATGCCCTGAGTTTACACAGAACTTACAGGCTTTACTCTTTGTGTTTGTTTCATCTTGTACTGCTCAAATGTCTAGGAACTATAGATGCTAAATTATGAGGGAAGTCTTCATGTGTAATCAATGAATTGCTTACATTGTAAAATGTTTGATGACCAGACTTCATATATATGCGATGTGCATCTGCATAATCTTTTTGCTTTATTTGAATGGATGTGTCATCTTTTGAATCAGGGTGTGTACGTAAATGTGAAATAAATGTAACACCAGAGTGTAATAGCCTTATGAATTGGGATACTTGGCACCACTGGCCCATCATCTGCCAGGAAACCTATTGATTGCTGGCAAAAAATATCTGCCGGGAGAACAGGAACTGCCGGGAGAAGTTTGAACATGATGGCATAAAAACTGCCGGCACATCCCTATCTGTCGGGAATTACAATTCCCGGCAGCCGTTCTTGTGGCAGTTCTATCTGCCGGGAGAAAAACATTCCCGGCAGTATCACTGCCCTTGTAAGTGCCTTATCCCGGCAGTTTTCCTGCCCTTACAACTGTGTTGTGGTGTAGTGTAACAGACAGAGGAAATCCAATTCTATAACTTCAATTCCAGGCCGAAATGGAGGATCTCTCTGTCAACCGAACCAAACTGTCACTATCGTCCTACGCAACAACAACAGGGGGCAAAAAATTCTCGGACTTAGCTCTAATGGGGGACGCGCGGCTGACCGATCATAGACTAGAGCCATCTGAGATGTAAATCGATGGAACGGTAGGGAGTTTATTGCAAAAATGCCAGTGCTGACCGGTCCAAGCTCTGGACTGCCACTTGTCGCCTGTGATTCGCTCTGGACCAAATCATCACATAGGGTGTCAAGTTCTGGGAGCCCTCAGTTACATTTTGCAAGTTTTGGACTAAATCATCACATCTCGTGCAAGTTCATGGATCTGGGGTGCTATTACCTCATATGCTAGCTATGGTCAATTCATATCTCCACATACATTTCATGCAGTTATCTCATGGGTCCCCTCCCGTCCTGTCCGAATAAGAAGAAGAAGAAGAAGAAACAATTTCTCATGCTAGTTGACCGGTTGCACTGGGTTCCAACATCTTGCACTGGACGCGGCAACTCCGGCGCCGTGCATATCCCCTTGTCCGTCCATTCCCGGCCTGCTCGCGCTCATAGAACACAGCCTGTTGCTTGCTGCATCTTATGACTATTGTGCACCATAGCAGCTCCCCATGGCGAAGACGTTCACTTATCTAGGTAATTGCGTTGTCACCAACAAGGAGAAAGAGCACACGGCAACGCGAACCGACGTCCAACAAGACATTGCATTGTTTTTGATATTGCACTGCTCTTATATGTTCTTTTGCGGGAACCTCAAAACTTGCACTGTATTCGGTATTTTTAATGCCGTATATAGATTGACACCAACGTCTAACAAGACAAGATATCGGACCAACACGCCGCCACCGATACTATAACTCTTTGATTTACAAACAACTTCTATCTCGAAAAGTCTAGGATAACTATGAAAGCATCTTATAGTTATAGATCAACGATCTACGTACATATAAGGGGCCAAATTAGACCAATCTGAGCCATGCATGGGGGCGCCGGCCTCTCCGGTCAGCTCGCTCACATGGTTCATGCATGCATGCACGATAGTGCGTCGAATGTGTGTGTGTATGGCTACGCATATAGTGCTCGCCCGCTCGAGGTTTGTAGGTGTATAGCGCTCACCCGCTCGAGGTTTGTACGTAGGTGTATAGCGCTCACTCGCTCGAGGTTAGTAGGTGCGTGCGGTACCACATACACTGGTGGAAAAAGGGCCTTTGGTCGCGGTTCGCAACTGCCATTAGTCGCGGTTGCGCAACCGCGACCGAACGGGCGCGACTAAAGGCCCCACCCTTTAGTCGCGGTTGCTTAAGAACCGCGACTAAAGGCCCGTCCACGTGGGCGCCAGGTGGCCGTCGGGGCGGAGGATCTTTAGTCGCGGTTCTTCTGGCCAACCGCGACTAAAGGCCGCCGCAGGTTTACGGTTTTAGCCCCCCCTTAACCCGTTTTCTGTTTAATATGTATTGTTTTATTTCTTTTATGCTTTATTTTAATTTTGAAGGAGTTTCACATATTCTACGGTACTACATGCATATGAATGTACAATTTCAAACAAATTTGAAATTAGAACCAAAAAGAATTCAAGAGGAATATACAATATATATTCAATATCATCGGATGACCATATACAATTTTGAACAAGTTTCCATACATAATTTAATGCATATAAAGTTCTACGTCCTCGTAATGGTGTTCTCCTTTAGGATGGAGGACTTCCCTCCTGAACCATCCAGCTAGTTCCTCTTGAAGTGGTCGGAAGCGAGCTTCTGGACTAAGCATCATCCGGAGGTTATTCCTCTGAGCATTGGTATCACTCGGAACCCGCTCAGAGGTGTATCTCCGGATCATCTCACAGACATAGTATGCACATAGATTGGTCCCCGCTGGCTGAATATCCTCACCATTCTTAGCCTTTGCCCTTTTGAATTCTAGCTCTTTTTTGAATTCACCGACCTTTGTATCTACAAACCGTCTCCAAACCCTACGAGGCAAAGAAAATTAAATGAACAAGAGAGTTATTAGTTACTTGATATTAGGAAATGAACGAAATAGGCCGATCGATATAGAGCGCAAATGAATGAAAATAATTACTTCTGCAGCATTCTTCTCATGTCGACCCAAAGCTTTGGATCCTTATTCAGAGAGTCGTGGACGAGACATTCTGAGGTGTCAACTTTAATTACTAGCAGAATCCAGTGGAACCTGCGGACACGATACATGCACAATACGTCATGCATAACTCATCGATTAGCCGGCCACATACCATGCATGGAGTAAACAAAAGAGAATGTGCTCAAGACAGAAACACTCACCCAAAATGGTAAGGAAATAGAATATCACTTTTGAGTTCCTGCTTTGTAAGAAACTGCCACAGGTCTGCCTCCATGTCGGCGGGGTGATGCTCTAACACATATCCATTAACGATGTGTGGGTCAATGAACCCAACATTATGGATGTTCCTTACTCTGCATTCCTTAATCTTCATTCTGCATGTATAATAGCGGACACAACAATATAGTTAGGACATATATATAGTGCAGGCAATATGAACGAGATGGGGTAGAAATAAATCACTTACAGAACGTAGCAACTGATGATAGATTTGTCGAGCTCGCGCAGATTGAAAAGCTGGAACAATTCACTCAGATGAATTTGTACATAGTAATGTTTGAAGTGATGCTCATATCTAACTTCCGCATAAATATATTCTTTGGCGTTTTTATTTTTTATGTAACCCTTGTACCATTTCAGCAGACCTTTTATTTGTGGAGGTAGATCCTGTTCCTGCGCAGGCTCGACGAGAGGCCCATTCTTCACATATGTAATTACTACCTCCTTCACTGGCGCCTCATCAAGGCCTAACAGTTCACGAAGAGTAATACCTAAGTTGGCCGCTTGTTCTCTGGCACTCGTTACAGTCAATCCATGTGCTGTCGCAGCTGCTATGATATCGGGGTCATCCGGACCGGCGGCTTTCACTATAAGCGGGGCAATCGATTGTTTACTTTGTTCCCCGAGCTGGGCAACTCGTTTCCCTCTTTTTTTACTTTCTAATTCCGTTTTCTCGGCCTCCTCCAAGGCTTTGTTCTCCTGGTTCTCCGCCCGCTCTTTCTTCTCCTTCAACATGAGTGCCTGCCTACGAAGTTCACGTGCATAGTCGTCAGGCAGATTCTTCGCGGCTTGGGACGGTGTGCTCAAAAATGACTTAGCCCACTTCTTTTGCTCATCAGAAAATACTGGCTTGGGCTCGGGCTCTCTTTTCTTCTTGCAGTCCGCCTTCCATTTCTCATGATCAGCAGCCGCGGCCGCGGCAGTTTCCTCGGCACTACGTTCCCAAGGCCTTGTGGGGAGAGGCTTCAATGATGGCTCCGGTACCTTTGTGGTCTTAGGTACATAAGGGTCCGGGTTAATAATCCAGGACTGCTTCTGCTTCTTTGCCGGAGGTGGATTGGGGGGCGGCGTCTGATCACCCGCCGGACGAGGACTGGGGGCGGCGTCTGATCACCCGCCGGACGTTGTGGACTGGGGGGCGTCGGCTGACGTGACGGAGGTGTAGGTGAACCGCCACCACCGTAGGGGGGTGGACTTGTTGTCCTTGGCGCCTCGCCTGGAAACTTGATAAACTTCTTTTGCCATAGAATAAAATGGCGCTTGACATCTCCAAGTCTTTTCTCCCCTTCAAGTGTAGCAATGTCAATCTCCAGGTCCTCAAACCCTTGGACTATGTCCTCCACCGTGACACGAGCATAGCCATCTTGAATGGGGGTGTTGTGGTGGAGTGCTCCAGGTAAACATGGTAAAGCACTGCCGATGGCTACCTTCACGGACATGTTCCCGATAGGATAATACAGATGACATTCTTTCATCTCCTTTATATCGTCCACGGGGTAGCGAGGAGGCTCCGGTGCAGTAATTTCGACCACCAGAGGCTCCGGTGCAGTAATTTCGACCACCAGAGGCTCAGGTGCAGTAATTTCGATCGTCGGTGCATCTGCACCAGCCGGTGGGGCCTCCGTGGAAGCCACACTGCTTCTCCGCTGCTGGCTTCTGAGATCCGCTGGATGATCTTCATGCTGCGCCCGAGCTGCATCTCGTTCGGCTACTAGTACACTCACGGTTTTCTTCATCACATCCATTTCCGATGCCAACCGCGCCACAACATCTGCTTCCCGATCCATCTTTCTCTTCCGGCTTCTGTAACCGTACGGGTCATCGTTCTGGGGGAACCCTATTTTCCACGGAATGTGCCCCATGCCTCGTACACGTCCTCCGTGTTCAGGATTCCCGAGGGCTTTTGTCAGCGCGTCGTTCTCTCTGTTGAACTTGATCTTCCCCTCTTGAGCATCCCTCATTGCGTCAATAAGGGATTGGGTGGGTTTAATTATTTTGCCCCGGTAAACACAGTCCCCTGTCTCCGGGTTCAGCGTTCCCCCATGCCCGTACCACCAGCTTTTGGCCCTTGGGTCCCATCCCTCCGTACCTGGACGGATTCCTCGCGCCCTCAGCTCGTTCTCCATCTTCTCCCACCTAGGCTCCCAAAGGCGATACCCTCCTGGCCCCATAATATGATTGTACTCCTTCTTAGCCGCATTTTCCTTATTTTTTTCGATATTTGAATGAACTGCTCCGATTTCTTTTGCTTCACAAATTCTGGCCAATCATGTTTCAGTTTCTCATATTGTCCTTTGAAATCCGGAGTCTTGTTCTGCTTGACAAAGTCATGGGCTAGATTTTGCTTGAATTTCCAGAATGCGTCGGCCATCTTATGAAGAGCGAACTGTTTGACTAGCCTCCTCCTCTCCTTGTTTTCCTCAATCTTGTTACCCTCCTCATCGAATTTGTTGTATTCCGGAGGTAGAACGAAATGTTCCATAAGCTTCTTGAAGCAATCTTTTTTTGTTCTCTTATCGACAAAAGTGAAACCATCAATTCGTGCCTTCTTTGGCTCATTCCACTCCTGGACGGTGATCGAGACGTTGTCTCTAACAATGGCTCCGCATTGGCTGACAAACTTGGTGGCGTTCTTGCGGGGCTCCAGCGGCCTGCCGGTTGCACTGTCGACAACCTCGATGGTGCATGTTTCTCCTTGTTTCATCGTCTTGGTTGCGCCACGCTTTGACGACGTACTCGATTGTTTCGACGATCCGGCCGAGGGCTAAAATAAGAAAGAGTCGTGCGCGTTAGTACACACATATTTATTCAAATCAGTTAGTTTGTATCACCAGAGGCTCAATGTATATATATACCTCGGCGCCGGAGGTGGTTGCTACTTCCATTTGAAGATCGTCGTTTATCAACGTTTGTTCGGCATCATCTTGCTGACGGCGCCCTTCATCTTCACCGTCAAGGTTCAGATAAGAAGAGATATCATCTTCTTCTTCTCCGGTCGGCACATATAGAATATCGCCGTTTATGATGCCGAACATATGTGCTTCACCGTCCGGATCATAGTTGTCCATAATCGGGTCAGCTCTATCGTCCGCCATTATGTCAGTCCTGAAAACATGTAGTAAAAACAAATTAATTAAGTGAAGAAGGGGGGCGGTGGCGGTGGCGGTGGCGAAAGGGCGGTGGCGAAAGGAGGGGGCGAGGAAGGGGTGGGAGAGGGTGTCGCGGTAGAGCGCGAGACGGGGCGGCAGACGACGGCGTCACGGAGAGGGGAGGCGAGGACAACACATTTATAACCCTCGCCGTCCCCTCTCGATCCCTAAAAAAACACCGCGCGCATCGCCGCCCCCCTCGCCGCCCCTCTCCGTATAAACAAATTGTCCGAACAGAGCTTGGAGTAGAGTGGCTAGGGTTTGGCCAGGGATGCGGATGGAGACGAACATATGTGGGGTCGGGATGGCCCATGTGCAGGGCGGGGGGTTTGTTTTTCTTCTGTTTTTTTCTTATGTTTTTCTTCTGTTTGTTTTTTTCTTCTGTTTTTCCTTTTTTCTTCTGTTTTTTTCTTCTGTTTTTTTCTTCCTTTTTCCTTCTTTCTTCTTCTTCCTTTTTCCTTTTAAAATCAGAAAAATAAAACTAATTCATTTTAAAATCTTAAAAATACAATTATATATCAAAAAAATCAGAAAAATAAAACTAATTCATTTTAAAACCCCTTGAAGGTTTGACAAAAGGTTTGATACATCATTCAGTTCATCGACCAAATACAAAGTTTGGTACAATAAATTATTACACATCAATTCTTCCCTTGTGTCCCTGCTTGCTTACGATTGTGCCGTATCCATGGAGCATCCTCATCATTTAACTTAATGCTTGGGTCAATGTTCACTTTGAAGGGCGGAATTTCACCAAACATATTATAATCTTCTGACATGTCTGTCTTGCCCTTCACTCCCACGATGTTTCTTTTCCCTGAAAGAACAATGTGGCGCTTTGGATCATCGCATGATGTACTGATCGTTTTCTTATCTTTCCGTTTCCTCGGTTTGCTACTCATGTCCTTCAAATAAAAAACCTGAGCGACATCTTTGGCAAGGACGAATGGTTCGTCAAGGTAACCAAGATTGTTGAAATCCACCATTGTCATTCCGTATTGCTCGTCCACCTTTACCCCACCTCCTGTTAGCTTGAACCATTTGCACCGGAACAAAGGGACCTTAAAGGAGGGTCCATAGTCAAGTTCCCATATCTCCTCTATGTAACCATAATATGTGACCTTTTGCCCATTCTCGGTTGCTGCATCAAAGCGGACACCACTGTTTTGGTTGGTGCTCTTTTTATCTTGGACGATCGTGTAAAATGTATTCCCATTTATCTCGTACCCTTGGAAAGTCGTTATAGTCGAAGATGGTGTCTTGGCCAACATGTACAGCTGATCTACAACATCATTGTCATTCATTAAATGTTTTCTCAACCAACTGCCGAAAGTCTCCATGTGGGCCTTCCTAATCTAGGATTCAGGCTTCCCCGGGTTGTCCGAGCGTAAAATATTCTTGTGTTTCTCAAAGTACGGAGCCACCAAGCTGGAATTGGTCAGTACAGTGTGGTGTGCTTCAGTCAGAGAATGGCCGTCCATACATGTCGTTGATTTCCTTCCGATCGTGCCTTTTCCACTTAGTCTCCCCTCGTGCCGCGATCGAGGAAGACCAATCGGCTTAAGGTCAGGAACAAAGTCAACACAAAACTCAATTACCTCCTCATTTCCATAGCCCTTGGCGATGCTTCCTTCTGGCCTAGCACGGTTACGAACATATTTCTTTAATACTCCCATGAACCTCTCGAAGGGGAACATATTGTGTAGAAATAGAGGACCGAGAATGAAAATCTCTTCGACTAGGTGAACCAAGAGGTGCGTCATAATATTGAAGAAGGATGGCGGGAACACCAACTCGAAACTGACAAGACATTGGATCACATCGTTCTGTAACCGTGGTAGATCTTCTGGATTGATTACCTTCTGAGAGATTGCATTGAGGAATGCACATAGCTTCACAATGGCTACTCGAACATTTTCCGGCAGGAGCCCCCTCAAAGCAATCGGAAGCAATTGCGTCATAATCACGTGGCAGTCGTGAGACTTCAGGTTTTGGAACTTTTTCTCCGCCATGTTTATTATTCTCTTTATATTGGACGAGAATCTAGACGGGACCTTCATACTGCTCAGGCATTCAAAAAAGATGACCTTCTCTTCTTTGGTCAGAGCGTAGCTGGCACGACCTTGAAACCATTCCGGATGCCGGTCATCAGGGTCTTTCAAATGTTGCTGGTCCTGCCGTGCTTCCTTTGTATCATTTGTCTTCCCATACACGCCCAAGAAGCTTAGGAGGTTCACGCAAATATTCTTCGTAACGTGCATCACGTCGATTGCAGAGCGGACTTCTAGGACTTTCCAATATTCTAGCTCCCAGAATATAGATTTCTTCTTCCACATGGCTGCATGCCCGTCAGCTCCCTTCGGAACTGATTGTCCGCCAGGACCCTTTCCAAAGATGACTTTCAAATCCTTGACCATATCAAATACCTCAGCACCAGTGCGTTCCACAGGCTTCGGCCGGTGATCTGCCTTGCCGTTGTAATGCTTGCCTTTCTTTCTTAATGGATGAATTTTCGAAAGAAATCGACGATGCCCAAGGTACACGTTCTTCTTACAATTTGGCAAATGTACACTTTCAGTCTCATGTAAGCAGTGCGTGCATGCATTGTATCCCTTATTTGATAGTCCCGAAAGGTTACTAAGAGCAGGCCAATCGTTGATGGTTACGAAAAGCAACGCTCGTAGGTTAAATTCCTCTTTTTTGTGCTCATCCCACACACGGACACCAGGTCTGCCCCACAGCTGTAAAAGTTCATCAACTAATGGCCTTAGGTACACATCGATGTCGTTGCCGGGTTGCTTCGGACCTTGGATGAGCACTGGCATCATAATGAACTTCCGCTTCATGCACAACCAAGGAGGAAGGTTGTAGATGCATAGAGTCACGGGCCAGGTGCTATGGCTGGAGCTCTGCTCGCCAAAAGGATTCATGCCATCTGTACTTAGACCAAATCTTATGTTCCTTGCGTCAGCTGCAAAATCTTTGAACTCTCTGTCGATCTTTCTCCATTGCGTTCCATCTGCGGTGTGTCTCAACTCCCCGTCCGACTTACGGTCCTCTTTGTGCCATCGCAACAACTTGGCATGCTCTTTGTTCCTGAACAGACGTTTCAACCGTGGTATTACAGGAGCATACCACATCACCTTAGCGGGAACCCTCTTCCTGGGTTTCCCGCCCTCAACATCGTCACCAGGGTCATCGCCTCTGATCTTATAATGCAATGCAGTGCATACCGGGCATTCATTCAAATTCTCGTATTCACCGCGGTAGAGGATGCAGTCGTTGATGCATGCATGTATCTTCAGAACCTCTAAACCTAGAGGGCAGACAACCTTCTTTGCTTCGTACGTACTGGCGGGCAACTCGTTATTCTTTGGAAACATATTCTTCAACATTTTCAGCAAGTTTTCAAATGCCGAGTCAGCTACACCTGCCTGTGCCTTCCATTTCAGCAAATCCAGTGTGCAGCCCAGCTTTTTCAGACCATCATCGCATCCAGGGTACAACGACTTTCTGTGATCCTCTAACATGCGATCCAAATTCTCCCTCTCCTTTTCAGTTTCGCAGCGTCTCCGTGCATCAGCAATGGTCCGACCAAGATCATCAACGGTCTCATCACGTGCCTCTTCTTCACCTTCACCTTCACCTTCCCCTTCACCTTCCCCTTCACCTGCCCCTTCACCTTCCCCTTCACCTTCAGCATCCTCCATGAAAGTATCACCGAAATGAGCAAGATAGCTTTCATCGTTGAAATCATCCCCTTCTTCATCTTCTTCCATTATAACCCCTCTTTCTCCATGCTTGGTCCAACAATTATAGCTTGGCATGAAACCGTGCCGAAGCAGGTGCAGGTGAACTTCTCTTGAGGAAGAGTAACCCTTCTGATTCTTACAGTCAACACATGGACAGATAACAAAACCCTTCTGCTTGTTCGCATTAGCCACTACGAGGAAATCTTTCAAACCCGTAGTGAACTCGCGGGAGAGTCGGTTACCGTACATCCATTGCCGATTCATCTGCATTATTATAATATAAAATATATAATTAACCATCATGCATTTGTTAAAGTAACTAGCTATAAACAATAGAAATTAAACAATGAACAACACACATGCATGCATATTTTATCAATGACACACATGCATGAAAGGTTCAAGTTGCTAACCGCGATCGAGGAGGAACCTCAAGTGTGGCTCCAACACTTCATATCATGTTTGTTTCACGCTGTTGGGCATTTCATCAAACACCTTGTGTGCATAAGAGGAACCAAAAGCAAACCTACACCCCCTTGTGAAGAGAAGTGGCACCAAATGGCTAAGTGAGTGCGCTGAACTGGTATATATAGGGGAGGAGCTTTAGTCGCGGTTGGCCAGGCCAACCGCGACTAAAGGCCTTTGGGCACCTTTAGTCGCGGTTGGCCTGCCCAACCGCGACTAAAGCCCCTCACGTGCACCAGCTGGCCACCGAGCGCCCTGGCCCAAGCCTTTGGTCGCGGTTCGTCTGCCGAACCGCGACTAAAGACTTCATTAGTCGCGGTTCCTACAGTTTCGCGACTAATGGGGCTGGACGGAAGCCTCTTTTTCTACTAGTGATAAGTACGTGCTAGCTAGAGTTTTTCCTCTCCTCCATGTACTGCATCCTCGTCTCCGACGACATACAGATTGATTTCCTTGCAAACTTCACCAAAAGTACTTGCACATGCGAAGCACGTATCTATTCCTTGACCGGCCCAAGTAACCTTCATCATCATCATCGATTCATATGGGATGGGCCAAGCCAGATGAGATTGTCTCATTTTGCATAGAGCTAGGGAACATGTCACCTCTATGAACTTTGAAAACAAAAAAGAAAACATTAGGTGAGTGAGTATTTTTATGGAAACTCCATCAATTTCACTGGGGTTTTAATATCATTTTTGGCGCTTTTATACTAGTTTGTGTAGCAAGTGGAAAAAAATTGAATATTGTTCTAGAAACTTTAACATAAGAAGGTATTGATCTTTCTTCATAATAAAATATAGCTTTGTTACGATTACATGAATTTTAAGATTCGCGAAATATATATGCACGTAATAATAGTCATTCTAGTTCTACTGATTTTTAAGAAGGGCTAAGAGAAAGGACACATGTGATAATATACATGTGCTCAAATATACATGTGATAATAACTCATGCAATAACATACTAAACCCTAGAGGTTGAAGAAAGAAGAGATTTTAGCACCTCAATAATTAACTTGCATCCCATTCAGGTTTTCATGGAGGCTTACGGTGGGGCTTGTCATATCGTCTGGGGGTGTTCTTGGGCGGCGCTGTATAGGGTGCCCAAGTTGCCAGCTACCCATTTGCCTAGTGTGGACCTAATTGTCGAGTGTCTTTTGTCAGGCACTCGGCAATCACATCCTCTGCCTAGTGCCACAAAGAAAACAATAGCCAAAGCCATTGCCACGTGTGTCCTCCCGTCACGAGTAATGGTGATGTGACTGAGTTTGCCGAGTGCCACCTGGCCGGGTCTTGTTGTCCAACTTGTTAGCGTGGCCGCCAATCATTCGCATGAGACCTGGCATATAAGGGGAAACCTAGACTGTGTGCATCAACAAATGAGAGCTTGGAGCGGACGCCAAGGCACTGAACGCGTCCGCGAATGTATAAGGGGCTAAATTAGCCTAATCTGACCAACGCATAGGGCGAAGACCTTTCCGTTCAGCTCGCTCGGTTGGCTCATGCAAGCATGCACGACGGCAAGTCAGTCATGTCATGCGGCTACATGTATATCGCCAACCCACTCAAGACTACTAGCTGCATGTGGCACCATGTACGCACGTGCTAGCTGGAGGTATAGTCCTCTCCTCCACTTCATCCGACTTAGTCTCCGACAACGTACAACTCGATTTCCTGACCAGCTTCATCAAGTAACATTCACCATCGTCGTCATCGTCATCAATTCATATGGGATGGGCCGAGCCAGATGAGATGTTGTCTCTGCAAACTCTAAATAGAAAAGAGGAAACGGTAGGCGAGTGAATTTTTTTATGGAAACTCGATAAATTTTCCTGGGGTTTTATTATCATTTTTGGCCCTCAAACTTTTTATAATAGTTTGGCCAGAAAGTGAGAAAAATGAATATTATTCTCAAAAATTGAACATAACAAGGTACTGATCTTTCTTCACACTATAATATAGCTTTGGTAAAATTATGTGAATTTTGAAAGTCACAAAATATATATGCATGTGATAATAATCTTTTTATTTCTACAGATTTTTCAAGAAAGACTAAGAGAAATGGCACGTGTGATAGTATACATGTGCTCACATGCATGCATGCTAAACCCCGAGCTCGAACAACTAAGAAATTTGAGCACCTCAAATAACTTGCATCATATTTGGTTTATTTTAACACTTTATATAGATTTGGTATCGGCATCCAACAAGACATGAGGTCAGACTCAACACGCCGCCGCCAATAGTATAACTCTCCAATTTACAAACATCCTCTATCTCGAAAATGTCTTGGATAACTACGGGCTTCAGCGGGCGGGTCCCAGTGGACCCCTTCTCTTCGGGCCATGGCTCGGCCTCCTTCTCCTCTCAGTTGGGGTCGGAGGTGGGCTGGTGCTGGTGGAGGTGGGGGCGTGCTGGCCGGTGCTACCTCTTGAGCACTTGCGTTGGTTTTCTCTTGAAGAGGAAAGGGTGGTGCAGCAAAGTAGCGTAAGTATTTCCCTCAGTTTTTGAGAACCAAGATATCAATCCAGTAGGAGGCTACGCGCCAGTCCCTCGCACCTACACAAAACAAATAAATCCTCGCAACCAACGCGATAAGGGGTTGCCAATCCCTACACGGTCACTTACGAGAGTGAGATCTGATAGAGATGATAAGATATTATTTTTTATATTTTTATGTCGAAGCCTACCAGTCTGTCTCCCTGCTAAAAAACAGGTACAACAAACTATATAAGACAAGCCCATTTGTTATCTGTTTTGCCTATAATTTTGCTTGCCCAAATAGCAAATGAAGGTACATACGTACGTCGTAATTATATAACTTCCCTAATCAGCCAATCCTCAAATCCCGTGATTACTCTTTCTACTACTAGTTCTCTCCTTTTCACCTTTCGCATGTAATCCCTAATGGCCAATAGGGGCACAACGCCGCCTGGCTGGAGCACATCATGCATGGATGCGCATGTTGCACACCAAGCGCTGACGCTGAAGGAAATATGCCCTAGAGGCAATAATAAAGTTATTATTTATTTCCTTATATCATAATAAATGTTTATTATTCATGCTAGAATTGTATTAACCGGAAACATAATACATGTGTGAATACATAGACAAACAGATTTCACTAGTATGCCTCTACTTGATTAGCTCGTTGATCAAAGATGGTTATGTTTCCTAACCATAGACATGAGTTGTCATTTAATTAATGGGATCACATCATTAGGAGAATGATGTGATTGACTTGACCCATTCCGTTAGCTTAGCACATGATCATTTAGTATGTTGCTATTGCTTTCTTCATGACTTATACATGTTCCTATGACTATGAGATTATGCAACTCCCGTTTACCGGAGGAACACTTTGTGTGCTACCAAACGTCACAACGTAACTGGGTGATTATAAAGGTACTCTACAGGTGTCTCCGAAGGTACTTATTGGGTTGGCGTATTTCGAAATTAGGATTTGTCACTCCGATTGTCGGAGACGTATCTCTGGGCCCTCTCGGTAATGCACATCACTTAAAGCCTTGCAAGCATTGCAACTAATGAGTTAGTTGCGGGATGATGTATTACGGAACGAGTAAAGAGACTTGTCGGTAACGAGATTGAACTAGGTATTGAGATACCGACGATCGAATCTCGGGCAAGTAACATACCGATGACAAAGGGAACAACGTATGTTGTTATGCGGTTTGACCGATAAAGATCTTTGTAGAATATGTAGGAGCCAATATGAGCATCCAGGTTCCGCTATTGGTTATTGACTGGAGACATGTCTCGGTCATGTCTACATAGTTCTCGAACCCGTAGGGTCCGCATGCTTAACGCTATGATGACAGTTATATTATGAGTTTATATGTTTTGATGTACCGAAGGTTGTTAGGAGTCCCGGATGTGATCACAGACATGACGAGGAGTCTCGAAATGGTTGAGACATGAAGATTCATATATTGGAAGCCTATGTTTGGATATCAGAAGTGTTCCGGGTGAAATCGGGATTTTATCGGAGTACCGGGAGGTTACCGGAACCCCCCGGGAGCTTAATGGGCCTACATGGGCCTTAGTGAAAAAGGTGGGAAGCAAGGGAAGTGTGGGGCGCGCCCCCCCAAGGCCCAAACCGAATTGGTTTAGGGCAAGGGGGGCCGGCCCCCCTCTTTCCTTCTTCCCCCCTCCCAAGTCCTAATCCAACTAGGAAAAGGGGGGAGTAGGACTCCTCCGGCGCGCCTCTCCCCTTGGTCGGCCGCACCCCCCCTTTCTCCTTTATATACAGGGGCAGGGGGGCACCTCTAGACACATAAGTTGATCAAGTTGATCGTCTCTTAGCCGTGTGCGGTGCCCCCCTCCACCATAGTCCACTTCGATAATACTGTAGCGGTGCTTAGGCGAAGCCCTGCGTGGTAGAACATCAACATCGTCACCACGCCGTCGTGCTGACGAAACTCTCCCTCAACACTCGACTGGATCGGAGTTCGAGGGACGTCATCGGGTAAACGTGTGCTGAACTCGGAGGTGCCGTACGTTCGGTACTGGATCGGTCGGATCATGAAGACGTACGACTACATCAACCGCGTTGTGCTAACGCTTCCGCTTTCGGTCTACGAGGGTATGTAGACAACACTCTCCCCTCTAGTTGTTATGCATCACCATGATCTTGCGTGTGCGTAGGAATTTTTTTGAAATTACTACGTTCCCCAACAGTGGCATCTGAGCCTGGTTTTATGCATTGATGTTATATGCACGAGTAGAACACAAGTGAGTTGTGGGCGATATAAGTCATACTGCTTACTAGCATGTCATACTTTGGTTCGCGGTATTGTTGGATGAAGCGGCCCGGACCGACATTACGCGTACGCTTACGCGAGACTGGTTCTACCGACGTGCTTTGCACATAGGTGGCTGGCGGGTGTCAGTTTCTCCAATTTTAGTTGAACCGAGTATGACTACGCCCGGTCCTTGCGAAGGTTAAAACAACACCAACTTGATAAACTATCGTTGTGGTTTTGATGCGTAGGTAAGAACGGTTCTTTCTAAGCCCGTAGCAGCAACGTAAAACTTGCAACAACAAAGTAGAGGACGCCTAACTTGTTTTTGCAGGGCATGTTGTGATATGATATGGTCAAGACATGATGCTAAATTTTATTGTATGAGATGATCATGTTTTGTAACCGAGTTATCGGCAACTGGCAGGAGCCATATGGTTGTCGCTTTATTGTATGCAATGTAATCGCCCTGTAATGCTTTACTTTATCACTAAGCGGTAGCGATAGTCGTGAAAGCATAAGATGGGCAAGACGACAACGATGCTACGATGGAGATCAAGGTGTCGCGCCGGTGACGATGGTGATCATGACGGTGCTTTAGAGATGGAGATCACAAGCACAAGATGATGATGGCCATATCATATCACTTATATTGATTGCATGTGATGTTTATCTTTTATGCATCTTATCTTGCTTTGTTTGACGGTAGCATTATAAGATGATCCCTCACTAAATTATCAAAGTATAAGTGTTCTCCCTGAGTATGCACCATTGCGAAAGTTCTTCGTGCTGAGACACCACGTGATGATCGGGTGTGATAGGCTCTACGTTCAAATACAACGGGTGCAAAACAGTTGCACACGTGGAATACTCAGGTTAAACTTGACGAGCCTAGCATATAACAGATATGACATCAGAACACGGAGACCGAAAGGTCGAGCGTGAATCATATAGTAGATATGATCAACATAGTGATGTTCACCATTGAAACTACTCCATCTCACGTGATGATCGGACATGGTTTAGTTGATTTGGATCACGTGATCACTTAGAGGATTAGAGGGATGTCTATCTAAGTGGGAGTTCTTAAGTATATTGATTAATTGAACTTAAATTTACCATGAACTTAGTACCTGATAGTATCTTGCTTGTCTATATTGATTGTAAATAGATGGCTCGTGTTGTTGTTCCGTTGAATTTTAATGCGTTCCTTGAGAAAGCAAAGTTGAAAGATGATGGTAGCAATTACACGGACTAGGTCCGTAACTTGAGGATTATCCTCATTGCTGCACAAAAGAATTACGTCCTGGAAGCACTGCTGAGTGCCAGGTCTGCTGCTGATGCAACTGACGATGCTAAGAACATCTAGCAGAGCAAAGCTGATGACTACTCGATAGTTCGGTGTGCCATGCTTTACGGCTTAGAACCGGGACTTCAACGATGTTTTGAACGTCATGGAGCATATGAGATGTTCCAGGAGTTGAAGTTAATATTTCAAGCAAATTCTCGGATTGAGAGATATGAAGTCTCCAATAAGTTCTACAGCTGCAAAATGGAGGAGAATAGTTCTGTCAGTGAACATATACTCAGAATGTCTGCGTACCATAATCACTTGATTCAACTGGGAGTTAATCTTCCGGTTGATAGTGTCATTGCCAGAGTTCTTCAATCACTGCCACCAAGCTACAAGAGCTTCGTGATGAACTATAATATGCA
The DNA here is from genome assembly GCF_018294505.1 of Triticum aestivum. NCBI lineage: Eukaryota > Viridiplantae > Streptophyta > Magnoliopsida > Poales > Poaceae > Triticum > Triticum aestivum. The sequence goes on along the minus strand of NC_057797.1, from coordinate 37,446,870 downwards.
AGGGATGAATAAAACAATTCCCGAGCTCTTCGCAATGCTAAAGGCTGCGGAGGTAGAAATCAAGAAGGAGCATCAAGTGTTGATGGTCAACAAGACCACTAGTTTCAAGAAAAAGGGCAAAGGGAAGAAGAAGGGGAACTTCAAGAAGAACAGCAAGCAAGTTGCTGCTTAAGAGAAGAAACCCAAGTCTGGACCTAAGCCTGAAACTGAGTGCTTCTACTGCAAGCAGGCTGGTCACTGGAAGCGGAACTGCCCCAAGTATTTGGCGGATAAGAATGATGGCAAGGTGAACAAAGGTATATGTGATATACATGTTATTGATGTGTACCTTACTAATACTCGCAGTAGCACCTGGGTATTTGATACTGGTTCTGTTGCTAATATTTGCAACTCGAAACAGGGGCTACGGATTAAGCGAAGATTGACTAAGGACGAGGTGACGATGCGCGTGGGAAATGGTTCCAAAGTCGATGTGATCGCGGTCGGCATGCTACCTCTACATCTACCTTCGGGATTAGTATTAGACCTAAATAATTGTTATTTGGTGCCAGCGTTGAGCATGAACATTATATCTGGATCTTGTTTGATGCGAGACGGTTATTCATTTAAATCAGAGAATAATGGTTGTTCTATTTATATGAGTAATATCTTTTATGGTCATGCACCCGTGAAGAGTGGTCTATTCTCATTGAATCTCGATAGTAGTGACACACATATTCATAATGTTGAAACCAAAAGATGCAGAGTTGATAATGATAGTGCAACTTATTTGTGGCACTGCCGTTTAGGTCATATCGGTGTAAATCGCATGAAGAAACTCCATACTGATGGACTTTTGGAACCACTTGATTATGAATCACTTGGTACTTGCGAACCGTGCCTCATGGGCAAGATGACTAAAACGCCGTTCTCAACTATGGAGAGAGCAACAGATTTGTTGGAAATCATACATACAGATGTATGTGGTCCGATAAATGTTGAGGCTCGTGGCGGATATCGTTATTTTCTCACCTTCACAGATGATTTAAGCAGATATGGGTATATCTACTTAATGAAGCATAAGTCTGAAACCTTTGAAAAGTTCAAAGAATTTCAGAGTGAAGTTGAAAATCATCGTAACAAGAAAATAAAGTTTCTACGATCTGATCATGGAGGAGAATATTTGAGTTACGAGTTTGGTCTACATTTGAAACAATGCGAAATAGTTTCGCAACTCACGCCACCCGGAACACCACAGCGCAATGGTGTGTCTGAACGTCGTAATCGTACTTTACTAGATATGGTGCGATCTATGATGTCTCTTACAGATTACCGCTATCGTTTTGGGGTTATGATTTAGAGACGGCCGCATTCACATTAAATAGGGCACCATCAAAATCCGTTGAGACAACGCCTTATGAACTATGGTTTGGCAAGAAACTAAAGTTGTCGTTTCTTAAAGTTTGGGGTTGCGATGCTTATGTGAAAAAGCTTCAACCTGATAAGCTCGAACCCAAATCGGAGAAATGTGTCTTCATAGGATACCCAAAGGAGACTGTTGGGTACACCTTCTATCACAGATCCGAAGGCAAGACTTTTGTTGCTAAATTCGGAGTTTTTCTAGAGAAGGAGTTTCTCTCGAAAGAAGTGAGTGGGAGGAAAGTAGAACTTGATGAGGTAACTGTACCTGCTCCCTTATTGGAAAGTGGTTCGTCACAGAAAACAGTTTCTGCGACACCTACACCAATTAGTGAGGAAGTTAATGATGATGATCATGAAACTTTAGATCAAGCTGTTACTGAACCTCATAGGTCAACCAGAGTAAGATCCGCACCAGAGTGGTACGGTAATCCTGTTCTGGAAGTCATGCTAGTAGATCATGATAAACCTACGAACTATGAAGAAGCGATGGTGAACCCAGATTCCGCAAAATGGCTTGAAGCCATGAAATCTGAGATGGGATCCATGTATGAGAACAAAGTGTGGACTTTGGTTGACTTGCCCGGTGACCGGCAAGCAATTGAGAATAAATGGATCTTCAAGAAGAAGACTGACGCTGACGGTAATGTTACTGTCTATAAAGCTCGACTTGTTGCAAAAGGTTTTCGACAAGTTCAAGGGATTGACTATGATGAGACCTTCTCATCCATAGCGATGCTTAAGTCTGTCCGAATCATGTTAGCAATTGCTGTGTTTTATGATTATGAAATATGGCAGATGGATGTCAAAACTGCATTCTTGAATGGATTTCTGGAAGAAGAGTTGTATATGATGCAACCAGAAGGTTTTGTCGATCCAAAGGGATCTAACAAAGTGTGCAAGCTCTAGCGATCCATTTATGAACTGGTGCAAGCCTCTCAGAGTTGGAATAAACGCTTTGATAGTGTGATCAAAGCATTTGGTTTTATACAGACTTTTGGAGAAGTCTGTATTTACAAGAAAGTGAGTGGGAGCTCTGTAGCATTTCTAATATTATATGTGGATGACATATTGTTGATTGAAAATGATATAGAATTTCTGGATAGCATAAAGGGATACTTGAATAAAAGTTTTTCAATGAAAGACCTCGGTGAAGCTTCTTATATATTGGGCATCAAGATCTATAGAGATAGATCAAGACGCTTAATTGGACTTTCACAAAGCACATACCTTGACAAAGTTTTGAAGAATTTCAAAATAGATCAAGCAAAGAAAGGGTTCTTGCCTGTGTTACAAGGTGTGAAGTTGAGTAAGACTCAATGCCCGACCACTGCAGAAGATAGAGAGAAAATGAGAGATGTTCCCTATGCTTCAGCCATAGGATCTATCATGTATGCAATGCTGTGTACCAGACCTGATGTGTGCCTTGCTATAAGTCTAGCAGGGAGGTATCAAAGTAATCCAGGAGTGAATCACTGCACAGCGGTCAAGAACATCCTGAAGTACCTGAAAAGGACTAAGGATATGTTTCTCGTTTATGGAGGTGACAAAGAGCTCATCGTAAACGTTTACGTTGATGCAAGCTTTGACACTGATCCGGACGATTTTAAATCGCAAACCGGATACGTGTTTACATTGAACGGTGGAGCTGTCAGTTGGTGTAGTTCTAAACAAAGTGTCGTGGCGGGATCTACATGTGAAGCGAAGTACATAGCTGCTTCGGAAGCAGCAAATGAAGGAGTCTGGATGAAAGAGTTCATATCCGATCTAGGTGTCATACCTAGTGCATCGGGTCTAATGAAAATCTTTTGTGACAATATTGGAGCAATTGCCTTAGCGAAGGAATCCATATTTCACAAGAGAACCAAACACATCAAGAGACGCTTCAATTACATCCGGGATCTAGTCCAGGTGGGAGACACAGAAATTTGCAAGATACATACGGATCTGAATGTTGCAGACCCGCTAACTAAGCCTCTTTCACGAGCAAAACATGATCAGCACCAAGGCTCCATGGGTGTTAGAATCATTATTGTGTAATCTAGATTATGGACTCTAGTGCAAGTGGGAGACTGAAGGAAATATGTTCTAGAGGCAATAATAAAGTTATTATTTATTTCCTTATATCATGATAAATATTTATTATTCATGCTAGAATTGTATTAACCGGAAACATAATACATGTGTGAATACATAGACAAACAGAGTGTCACTAGTATGCCTCTACTTGACTAGTTCGTTGATCAAAGATGGTTATGTTTCCTAACCATAGACATGAGTTGTCATTTGATTAACGGCATCACATCATTAGGAGAATGATGTGATCGACTTGACCCATTCCGTTAGCTTAGCACACGATTGTTTAGTATGTTGCTATTGCTTTCTTCATGACTTATACATGTTCCTATGACTATGAGATTATGCAACTCCCGTTTACCAGAGGAACACTTTGTGTGCTACCAAACGTCATAACATAACTGGGATTAGGATTAGGATTTGTCACTCCGATTGTCGGAGAGGTATCTTTGGGCCCTCTCGGTAATGCACATCACTTAAAGCCTTGCAAGCATTGCAACTAATGAGTTAGTTGCGGGATGATGTATTACGGAACGAGTAAAGAGACTTGCCGGTAACGAGATTGAACTAGGTATTGAGATACCGACGATCAAATCTCGGGCAAGTAACATACCGATGACAAAGGGAACAATGTATGTTGTTATGCGGTTTGGCCGATAAAGATCTTCGTAGAATATGTAGGAGCCAATATGAGCATCCAGGTTCTGCTATTGGTTATTGACTAGAGACATGTCTCGGTCATGTCTACATAGTTCTCGAACCCGTAGGGTCCGCACGCTTAATGCTATGATGATAGTTATATTATGAGTTTATATGTTTTGATGTACTGAAGGTTGTTCGGAGTCCCGGATGTGATCACGGACATGACGAGGAGTCTCGAAATGGCCGAGACATGAAGATTGATATATTGAAAGCCTATGTTTGGATATCGGAAGTGTTCCGAGTGAAATTGGGATTTTACCGGAGTACCGGGAGGTTACCGGAACCCCCCGGGGGCTTAATGGGCCTACATGGGCCTTAGTGGAAAAGGAGGGAAGCAAGGAAAGTGTGGGGCGCGCCCCCCAAGGCCCAAACCGAATTGGTTTAGGGCAAGGGGGGCCGGCCCCCCTCTTTCCTTCTTCGCCCCTCCCAAGTCCTAATCCAACTAGAAAAGGGGGGGAGTCCTACTCCCGGTGGGAGTAGGACTCCTCCGGCGCGCCTCTCCCCTTGGCCGGCCGCACCCCCTTGCTCCTTTATATACAGGGGCAGGGGGGCACCTCTAGACACACAAGTTGATCAAGTTGATCGTCTCTTAGCCGTGTGCGGTGTCCCCCTCCATCATAGTCCACCTCGATAATACTGTAGCGGTGCTTAGGCGAAGCCCTACGTCGGTAGAACATCAACATCGTCACCACGCCGTCGTGCTGACGAAACTCTCCCTCAACACTCGGCTGGATCAGAGTTCGAGGGACGTCATCGGGCTGAACGTGTGCTGAACTCGGAGGTGCCGTACGTTCTGTACTTGATCAGTCGGATCGTGAAGACGTACGACTACACCAACCGTGTTGTGCTAACGTTTCCGCTTTCGGTCTACGAGGGTACATAGACAACACTCTCCCCTCTCGTTGCTATGCATCACCATGATCATGCGTGTGCATAGGAAATTTTTTGAAATTACTACGTTCCTCAACAGACGCCGCCCGCTGCCCAGAATCACCACCGTGAGTATGGCCGCCTCCTCAGCCAGTTCCAGACTATTTGTGGTACTGTACCTCCGGCGATGGGCGAGTGCACCAGGAGTCTAGCACATGGTTATTTTTATTCTATTCGTATGCTACATCCTCTTCCTCTTCCATTTTTTTCTCTTCTTATTATGAAATTAAGATCTTGTTTTTCATAGTAAAAGGCTTGTTTTTTCACTTGTTAGGTCTTATATTTGGTAATGACACCAATAATAAATGGATAAATTTGTCAAAGGGTTGTAACCAGAAATATGTGTAAAATAAAGTACGTCTTTTCCGTTCCTGTTTATTTGCCCATAAATTTTTCCATTTAAAAAGCTTGACAACACAAGGTTTAGATGAACCTCATATTTGCTGGACAAAACAAAACCATATATCAAATATATTTTCTCCATACATAGATAAAACAAAGAAGACTTCTATTCATGAGGAGAAAAAAATCTATTATTACTATATTTTATACAGGATCTAGTGATTGGTTTTTACTATGTGTTCAGATCATGATCCCCGTTTCCTTTCCGCCCTCTTCAGCTGAATCCGTTCCTTTTGTTCCCTTCGCTTCAATGCATCAGCTCTCCATCTCTCTACTATCGAGTTCACATGCCTCAAAAAGTTCACATTCACTTCATCAATTTGCATGACACTACAATTTTCCACAGAGAACTTGGCACGGTAAACCTTAGGGCTACCCAGCTCCATCAACTCAAATTGTATCTTGACGTTTTTCCGACAGTTTTGCAAGCAATTGAAGCCGCAACCGGTCTGAAGGAGTACAGGGGAACAACCGTCTCTATCATTCTCGAGCATGAGCGGGACAATCTCTTTCGTGTCGCACCTCTTGAACAAACCCATAGACACATCAGAATCAGATAAGGGCACCTCCCTACTGATCATGTTAGGAAGTCTGCAATACCAAGGATGTGTAGTAATCCGAATCCGCAAGTCGTGGATTGCAGGGCAGCATTGAAGTAACTTGGAGATGATGGCAGCCACGTCGTTTTTGCGCTCTGTGCCATAGGACAATTGGAGCTCTAGACGTTCAAGACGTGGAAAAGTGACCAAGTGCTCGGGTCTCATGCTCTTCTTGCGACCCGCTGTGATGCAATCAATGTTTTGCACCTTCAATCTGATGGCCTTTGCATGCTGAAAGTTGCGGAGGAATTGCCAGAATGGAGCGAAGCGTACCTCGACCCATTTACCATCCTCCTCCTCTTCCTCATACATCAATTCGGGAGTCAAATCAACACGTGCCAACCTTGTCGCCTGTGATCTCATCGAGAACTCCGTAAGGGGTCTGCTGTACTTGAAGATGCGCAAGCATGGCGTGTCGAGCTCAATGCCTTTGCGTGCCCCAAAATGCGCAAGCTTGGAGAGTGGAGCACAATCATCTATTCGAAAGGGCCCCACCAACGTGAGGGTGGTGAGGCTCGTGGAGCGCACCGCCAATGGGTTGTTGTTGTCAGTGCGAGAGAGACTCTGAAAGACGTGGTTTTCGATGTGGAGGCTTCCGAGGCTCGGCGTGGCACGGATCAAGTCCTCGAGATCCTTGGTCAACGACGAGCACATGCGAACCGTAGCACGGGGAGCCGGGGAAGGAGGCAGCGCCGCCCGGTGAAGATTGGAGAGTGCAACAACCTGAGGGTGTGTCCGGGCAAGAAGCTGGGGTCCAGCTTGTACTGCTGTGTGCTCGACATCAACCCGACGCATAGCTCCTCGATTTGCTTCAGGGCCGGCGCGGCGAGCAGGGAGACCATGAGTTCGTAGCTGTCGTCCCTGCTCAACGACCTTCCCTTGACGACGAACAGCGAGAGCTTCCTGATGGGGCACCGGCCGGTCGCACCGAGGGCATCACTGGCGTCGGAGAATAGCTGGTCCTTGAGCCATGAGCAATCGCGGTTTCCCATCTCGCCGTAGGAACTCGAGTCCAGGTTGAGGGTGTCCGTGGTCAGCCAGAGCGGGCGCCATTGTCGGGAGAGGGCGGCTGTGCGGGCAGCGTCCTTGGCGGGGAGGAAGGAGAGGATGAAGACGAGGAGGTCGTTGGTGAGGCCGGAGAGACGATCCGCGGCGGCCATCTCGTCCTGCAAGCTAGGTTCGGATCCAGGAGTGAAAAGATTGGCGTCCTGCTAGCTAGGGCTGGATCGACCCAGGAGGAGGACTGAAACGATCTTAATTATATGATCTCGATCGGCGGCTACAAAATTTTCCATTAGATTTTTTTTTGAGACAAAAATTTTCCATTAGATGGAAACCTAGGTCCAAATGTTTGCAGGCTTGCAGCATCAGGCCAGCCCGTGATTTTATTTTACTTTTGACAACGAGAAGTGTTTGGTGGGGAGTCTATTAATTCACAATGACCGTCGGGTGTGACTAAAAAAAGGGGCTGCTACAAATAAGGCAGATGATTTCTTATTTAGCCGTTCGATCGGTGCACTGGTGGCCGTTGAATTACAACGACGCCACGGTAGCAGCGAGTCAACGCAGCACCATTGCAGACTTGCAGTCCCAGCGCAGCTCCAACGCAGCACCACGGATTGATTCCGGCGAGCTCCATTGCGGCCCCAGCAGAGCTCCGACGCAGCACTGACGCGCCGGCGAAGCTCCATTGCAACTCCGGCCAAGCTCCAATGCAGCCCCGGTGGAGCTCCAACGCAGCTCTGACGGCTCCGGCGAAGCTGCATTGCAACCCTGCCTGAGCTCCACCGCTGCGCTGATGGCTCCGGCAAAACTCCATTGCAACTCCGGCGGAGCTCCACTGCAGCCTGCACGTGGTCCAAGGCAGCGCCGACGGCTCCGGCGAAGCTCCATTGCAACTCCGACGGAGCTCCATTGCAGCCCGGCATGGTCCAAGGCAGCGCCGACGGCTCCGGCGAAGCTCCATTGCAGCCCTGCCGGAGCTCCACCGCAGCGCCGACGGCTCCGGCGAAGCTCCATTGCAGCCCGGCCTGGTCCAAGGCAGCGCCGACGGCTCCGGCTCCACGGGTCACATGTCGCTTGCTGCACTGCAGCTCCCCGCCGATTCGCGTTGCAGCATCACTGGTCGACGGCGAGATCGTGGGGTCGCAACGCTGCTGTGGTTGGACTGGTCGCACCTAGAAAAAAGAGAAAAAGCAGGTGGAGCGGTGATGGCAGCTGGTGGTGCCTGCAGCAGCAGGTTGGGTTGGCTCATGCAGCGGTGGCTGCCGCGACGACGGGCCAGTGGCCGGTGGCGGCTTGCTTATCCTGCGTCCGGAGAAAGAGATGGGGATTTGCTCAGGTAGGAGATGAGGGAGCCGAGAGGCACGCGGAGAGGATAAGGTTGCCAGGTCCACGCCACGCGGGACACGCGTGGCTAGGACGAGGCGACTTACGCGTTGCTGTTATCAGCCGGATGAAAATAAACGATTTCCTTAAAAAAAAAGGACCATCAGGTGGTCGAACGTGCCAGACATGACCTCAAACGAGAGGGAGACACTACTTCGTGAGCTTCCGTGTGCGAGTACCTCTGACTCATGGAATAACGAAAGCTTTTTCTTGGCCCGAAGCTACTTCCATGGAGGTAGATGGTGCCGTTGATGTGGCTGTAGATGCCCCTTAGATCTGCAGCAAGTGTCAGCACTTCCAGACTCCTGGGACGGTGGTGATCTCGTCAAACCTACCGACGCGATGTGTCATCATCTCTACAAACCACGACAATCACACACCACCGAGCACTCGTCTTACCAAAAAATGATTTCGCGCCGTTTTATATATAAAACACCGGCCAACAAGCACCCAGTACAAACGCACGTCACCGCAACATACGCACACACCCAGGACAGGATACATTGACACTGAGCGCAGCAACACCATCCCTACTACCATCACAAAGAGATGAAGCTACATATGACACCATGTGCTCCAAGACGGCGCCTTCAGAAAGGGTACGACACCGGAGCGCCGTCACCGCCCGATCCAAGGATCAGAGTTTCCACTCAAGCCGCATGACGGGCAATGAGAGCCGCGACGACGCCTTCAAGAAGGGAACGATCTTCGCCGCCGCCGGTCCGTCCAAAGATAGAGCAGGTTTTCAACTCGGCCAACACTCACCGCCACCGAACGCCACACCCCGGCAACCACGCCGCCCACACGACGACGGTGATCGGGCAGCGCCAAGGCACGAGCTCTGCCCAAGAGCACCGCGCTACCACCACTAGAGCCGCCATCCCGGCATCCAAGACCTTGCCACCACCTCACCCGAGACCCGCCGCAACCCCAACGAAAGAGACGGGCGGAAAGGTTCCACCTTTCGCACCCCTGGGCGGCCCCCAGCGTCGAGACCCAATAGGCCGGCCAGAACTGGCATCCACCGACCCGTCCTGCTGCCCCGAACGCGAGACGTGCTCGGTCCTGCAGCACCGAGAGGGGAACGACGTCAGTCCTGCTGCACCGTGCGCGAGACGAGCTCGATCCGGCTACACCGTGTGCGAGACGAGTTCGACCCTGCAGCACCGGGCGCGAGACTAGAGGTGGACCACAACTGGGAGAGGACTAGCCCTTTGATGGGACTAGCGCCCGGGCGACGAGAAGATGGGACGAAGGCTTAGACGGTCCAAAAGCAAACGAGCTGACACTAGAGAACCCGGCCGCTGCCGCCGGCAGATCCGTCGAGTCACCGTGAAGCCGCCACGACACCGGGACGCCACCACTACCGGCCCTCCGCACACTGCCGCCCACGGCCGGAGCAGCGGCCACACCCGGCCACTGCCCTACCCTCGTCACCCGGCAAGCTCCAAGTGATGGGATCTACGGTAGGGTGCGGCGACTGCAAATTAAAATTTCCTACGCACAGAACAACCAAGAACATGCTACAGGAGATGGATCACAGTTCGTTACCACTAGACGCGCAGTGTTGTGCAGCGGAAGAAGAGTTGGGGCAGCGCGTCCGCGTGGATCGTCTCCTCCTCGTCCGATCTCCCTCGTACAACCGGTGGTCGGTTCCCACGTACAGGTTCGCCGGAGCGGCGCAAGTGCACTGCCTCTAACAGTATCCGCGCGTGCAGGAGAAACGTCGTGCGGCGGACTACTAGGTCCGATCACACAACCGGCGGCGAGTGGAGGTGTCTATTCGCAACACATGCAAACCCTAGTGACAGCGCTGAAGCGATCAACCCATGAGTGTGCCGCACCTCCACTATATATATAGGCGTCCGTCACGGGCTCAACACTTGGACCTGCACGGACCCTAAAGCCCATAAGTCTACTCGGCCACAATCCGAATACAGTTCGGATCACATCCGACCAGTGTCCTCGGATCCGACCTCGTAGGTTCATTCCCTTAAACGCGCGACCCCTTAGGTTCAAGTCGGCTTGGTTGCAGTTCGTATCACCTCCGAACTGCACGGTTGGTAGCGGCCTCTAGCAAGGCATGCTGAACACCAAGCAGACTATGAAGCTGGTTAGCGAACCTGTACATCACACTTTCATTCCTTTTGCCACACGATATATGTTGTCGAGCTCAAGGCGAGTCTGTCATCCTTGTGCTAGCCCGACCTCTTTCTCGTTTCAGTGATGCCGACCACAAACCGGATTATCTCATAATCCTTGTCGCATGGCCATGCTTATCCTGGTCGGATCACACGAGGGACCCAGAGTATATCTCTCCTGATCGGAGGGGCAAATCCCATCTTGCTTGACCACGTCTCGTAGCATGGTTCTGAACAAACCCGAAACCTACCTTTATAACTACCCAGTTACGGAGTAACGTTTGGTCGGCCCAAAACAAGTTTGTCACCATCCCGAGTATATGCGTCAGCTCAGGTCTTAGGACATAGAACATATGTTGTACTAGAGACTCACAGATGACATATCGCTGCGTCTCATAGTTGGGTCTGTCCGACTTGGATCTTATCTCGACTCGGATCCGACTACGTCGAATCCGACCAGATCCTTCCAAGTCCATATTATCCGATTAGCATCCAATGCTCCATGGCTAGTGAGACCAAGCCATCGACCGTGTCGTATGCTAGTCTAGTTGGCTGCGCGTCCACACAGCCCTTTCAACTAGGGACCTTTTAGGACAGTCATCATACAATGCATAGTCCCACAAATAAGTCACGTACTTGCTGATACACATCATTGATAATGTCCAAAGACTATCTTTATTGATAAACACATAGAAAATATTATCATACATGATTGCCTCTAGGGCATATCTCCAACACCAAGCGCCGAAGCCGCCGAGCACGCACCACCAGATCGGCCCCACGCCATTGCCGGTTTGGGTGGATTAGAGCCAGCCCCGAGGCAGCCGGCCGCACCACCCAGACCCGCACGCACCACCACCACCATTCGGGAGGATGGACCCATGCCGCCCTCGGCCCGTGCCGCGACAGGAGAACGCCAGACGGATCTTGCCGATGCCCGGCCGCCGCCGCCACCGCCACCTCCACGCGCACCACCACCCACCACGCCGCCCGATGCCCGGCAGCACCCGCCACCACAATAGAGCGCCGCCATGCCGCGCCGCCCGTCGCCAGCGCCGTGCCCAGGCCGGAAGAAGCAGCCACACGCCGGCTCCCACCTACGAGGGATCGAGATTTCCTCACCGCTGCCGGCCCCCGGGCTTTGCCCGGCCGAGCCCCGTGGCGACGGTGGAGGGAGGGAGGAGGGTCGGGGGCGTTGGCGGCGGCAGCCTAGGGTTTCCTCCTGGCCGCCGCGCGGGGGCGACACGGGAGGAGAGGAGGGTCGGGGGTCACCGACAAGGCGACAACAGTCTTTTTTTCAGCACTCGTCTTCACAACGGTTGCGTCCACGTTGATCTTGCAACTGCCTGAATGGAGGAGCTATCCTATATGGAGGTTGTCTGAGCATTGCTCTCAACAAAAGGCACATACGAGTATAAACTATAAACTGGAGTAGCTTCCAAGTCCCTGCTGATCCGTCGCCGGCTTCACTGTTCCATGCATGTACATAAGTATTCTGAACAAATAACCACACAGATACGCGAGGCAGTTCCTAAGCTGGCACAGCCGCCGGCTCCCCTTCCCTCTGCTTATCGCTCCAGTGGTGGCGGCAGGGTTGGGGAGCCCCGGTTCCTTTTGGCTCGTGTCTAGGTCTAGGCTGGTTTGTTCAGGCGACGCTGCTCGGTCGGTGCCGACGTCTTCGTTAGGAATAAAAGTTTTGGGGCCACCGCCTTGACAGCGTTCTACGACAACGTTGAGAAGTCACGGATATGTGTCCAGGCAAGGCCTTCAAGACGGTGGTGAAAGTCTTGTCGAGGGTCATGTTTCTTTGGCTTCATCCACGTCGCGTTAGCGGTTCCTCCTATGCTGTCGCGAAGCCGAAAGTGTTGGTGTTGAAGGTGGCCTATGCTGCGGAGGCGGTCTCATCCAAGGTATGGTGCATCTAGAGTTTCTTCGAAGGTGGAAGATGGTTGCCGATTCTGGAGCCTCTCAGTGGCGTTGCCGCATGAGTACATCAAAATCGTGATCCAACAGAAGTGGAGATATGCTCTGGTCGACAATCCACAGTGACAAGTGCGACGCCGTTTGTGGCTGTGCCTGTTCAGAGGCTCACATCGCTGTTTTGCTGCTATGACTTTTTTTTGGATCTTGGCTTGGTGGAGATGTTTTCTTCTCCTTTCCGACGGACACTCCGGCGACGGCGGTGGCTAAAGATTATGGTCGTTTTGTTGGTGCATGCAAGGACCATGAAGATTTTTCTGCAAATTTTCTTTGTTTCTTGCAATTTCTCTTGGTGTGTTGTCTCTGGATTTCTTCTCAGATCTGCCACGTATGCTGTAATATGCTGATATTATTAACATTAACATGGCACCTCTCAAAAAAAAAACATTGCACTACAAAATAAATGCAGATGGTGGTCTGAGTCCTCCTGAAATCACCCGCGTATTACAAAATTCTCTGAACGGAAGGGCTCTAGCAGCTTTAGTTAAGCACGTTTCTAACACAGCTCGACGTGAATTTGGCGCATGAAAAATACATGGTGTGCATCCTCAGAATCCCCAAGAAGGGATAAACGTCATCGCTTTTTCCCCGATAAATGGCGCTTCTATAACTTAAAATGTACTCCCTCTGTAAAGAAATATAAGAGCGTATAGAATTATAGATCACTACTTTAGTTATCTAAACGCCCTTATATTTATTTACGGAGGTTGTAGTATCAAGCGGATACAGTCACACCGAGCGACACTAGTTAGGATGCACACAACCAATAGGAACAAGTTTAACAAAAAAAGTAAATAAACAGTATGATATATTGGTAGCAGTAATCCCTATGAGACCAACATTATGCTTACGTTCGCTTCCTATACTTTCGTTTGGTTTCTACTTTGTGTTCCACAGCGGTATCGCCTTTCCTTTTTCTAGATTGTTTCAACGAGTCAGCTGACTCCCGTTCTATTATTTGTTTCCTTTGATCCAAAGCGTTAGATCTCCATCTCTGCACCATCCAATTGATATGGCTTAAAAAGTTATGCTTTCCATCATCGATTTGCAAGGCCTCAAGCCCCATACAATTCTCCGCAAAGAATTTGGCGAGGCGAATCTCAAAGCTATCCAACTCCTTCAACTCAAACTGCAGCGTCACTTTTTTCAAATGATTCTCCAAGCAATTAAACCGGCAACCAGTCAAACCAGGGAGCTCCGCAACTCGCGAGGAACCATCATCATCCCAGTCGAGCATGAGAGGGACCATCTCCTTGGAGAAGCGCCTCCGGAACAAGTCCATGGACACATCAAAGTCCGATGACGAGGATAACACGTTGCTCTCGCCGTCGTATGAAGTTTGGTAGGGGTGTTGAGTTATATCTTGTACTCAAGTATAAATAGCTTGTTGTCAGAGGGTCTAAAGTGTAAAATGGTGTACTCTTGATTATATAAAAAAAGGAAAGGAAACGGAGAGAACTCTCCAGTACGCTCCTATCCAAATCCTGAGCACACGAACCATGGAGTCTTGCTATCCCCTAGTTAGTGTTCACTAATCCCTACATGGTATCAGACCACGGCGGTCCGGACGGAGCTTGGTGTGCGACATTTGACGGCAGCGTGTTCAAGTACAGCGGATCTGAGGATTTTTTTTGGGGAAGAACGACGGGGAGGTCGGGAGGTGGCGCTCCGGATCTGAGGTATACCCCTGTTTTTCTCCAGGGATTCGTCTTGTGAGTTGCAACCTCAAGTTTGGTCTGAATCCTCTGCGGTTCACTACCTGAAGTTGTGTCTATTTGTGGTGATTCTACTGCGTACGAGTCACTGATTTGTGGTTATTGGTGAGGTTCGTCCTGATAGCTGCTGCGACCTCTGAGAGTTACTGATTTGTGGGCCTAGTTCTGTGAGTTGCCGAGTTAATTCTCAAGTAGTTGCAGTTGTTGGAGCAAGCAGGCATGGGAGATAACAGCAAGGATAAGAGTGTGGATTCAAGTGTTGAAAAACTTTGTGAAAGTATGCAGCGAATGCTTGCTCAGCTGATGGAGCAGGCCCAAGTAAAGTCTAGTAGCTCGACTGAAATTCAGAAGTCTATCCTTGAACCGAATCCAGTTAAATTGACTGGCCCGGGCGACTATTTTAGTTGGGCTCGCAATGCCTCGTTAATTTTGGAAGCTCATGGCCTGCATAAGTACCTAAGTGAAGATGAGAAGAAACCAACGGATGTAGTGCATGAGCAGTGGGAGCAGAATCAAAAGCGAGTCATGGTTTGGCTACTGGGCTCAATGGAAAAAACTGTTCGGGAACAAGTTGAAAGTTTTCAAACTGCTGCTGAAGTCTGGACAAGCATTGAAAAACAGTTTTCTGGTAAATCAAACAAAATGCAGGTTAGCAGAATATTGCATGAGATGTGGCACTTTAGGCAAGATCAAAAATCAGTTACAGAATATGCAGGGGAACTCAAGAAACTTTATAGAGATCTGGAGTTCTTCCGGCCATTCAAGCCACATGATCCTAGAGATTTGTCTCTCCTCAGAGAATGGTTTGAACCATTGTTGGTGCAGGTTTTTTTGGAAGGCCTGAATCCCGAGTTTAAACTTCGCTCTCAGATGATACAAGCATCTCCTGACTGGCCTACCTTGGATCAAACTATTGCTAGTATCCTTGAAGAAGAAACTCGTTTGGCTAACCAGGAAGCAACGCCACAGATGCATGGTGATAATCGTGCTGCACTTACTCACGCACAAACCTCTGTTACTTCTAGGAGTGATCAAGCAAATACTACTAAGTTTGACTACAGAAGGAGAAACAAAGTTGTGTGTGATCATTGTAAGATGCCTGGCCATGTGAAGAAGAATTGTTTCGAGTTGGTTGGTTATCCTCCGGGATGGAAGCAAAGACAAACAAGCAGGTTCAACAGCAGCGGTAACAACTTTGAGAAGAAGCAGGACCGAGCTCATCTTACATCATCGACAACAGAGTTACCTGCAACCGCTGCTCATGCACTAGAAGAGTTCAAGGCAAAGTTGATGGCCGTTGCTACCGAAGGATCTAGTGAAGCTGTCGGCTCTCGGGCTACAGAAGGTGAGAACCATTTACGTGTGCCCTGGATCATTGATTCAGGTGCGACAAATCATATGACAGGATCACCAAAGAATTTTTCATCATACTTGCCTCGTTCTGGGAGAGATAGAGTTCGCATTGCTGATGGGTCTTCAGCTCCCATAATGGGTTGTGGATCTGTTAACTGCACATCAACCCTATCATTAAGCCCTGTCTTACATGTTCCTAATTTTCCTGTGAATTTGTTGTCGGTCAGCTCTATTACAAAGTCACTAAATTGCAGAGCATGGTTTGAACCTAAATTTTGTGTATTCCAGGATTTGAAGTCAGGAAGAATTCTTGGGACTGGAACTGAATATGACGGCCTCTACTACCTCGACAACGCATCGACTTCACTTGCACTTAGTGTGAAATGTGTCTCCGCTACAGATGAGTTGTTATTACTACATTATAGACTTGGGCACCTATCGTTTCAGTCACTAGGCCGCATGTTTCCCTCACTTTTGGCCTCCTGTTGCAAAGAGCAACTCGTATGTGATGTATGTGAACTAGCAAAACATACGAGAACTAATTATCCTAGCAACAGTGAGAGGAGTAATGTACCTTTTGAAGTAGTTCATTCAGATGTTTGGGGGCCAGCAGTTGTAACCTCTCTATCAGGAGAACGGTGGTATGTAACTTTTATTGATGAATCTAGTCGATATACTTGGCTGTATTTGCTCAAGCGGAAATCTGATGTTTTGTCCGCATTTAAAAACTTTTATACTCTGGTGTGCAACCAGTATAATGCTAGTGTTAAAGTATTTCGTTCAGATAATGGAACTGAGTATGTTAACAAGGATTTTGATAATTTCTTAGCTTCACATGGCATTATACATCAAACCACATGTGTGAATACAGCTGAACAAAATGGGGTTGCAGAACGAAAAAACGGACATCTGCTAGAAGTTGCTAGATCCCTCATGTTTATGATGAATGTGCCAAAATTCCTTTGGGGTGAAGCTGTCAAGACAGCGGCATATTTAATAAATCGTATGCCATCAAGGGTTTTAAATCATAAGACTCCGGTTGAGTGTTTGAGTGGTGCTAATTCTTTCATTGTTCCCCCGAAGGTTTTTGGATGTACTTGTTTCGTTCATGACTATAGGAATTCAGCAGGGAAGCTTGATCCACGTGCAGTTAAATGCATATTTGTGGGTTACTCTCCTACCCAGAAGGGGTACCGGTGCTGGAGCCCTACCAAAAAAAGGGTTCTTTGTTAGCATGGATGTCACATTTCATGAAAATGAGCCATTTTATCCTATAGATGGTAAAATTGTTCATGGTGTTGATAGCCAGGGGGAGAATATGAGAAAATATGTTACTCCCAGTAGCCCAGCTCTAACTCCTATGATTGATATATCTCAGCAGGAGAATGAACCAGAGGTGGAGGAAGATGCTAATAGTAACGATGGAAATGAGGTAAGTGACACTTTTCCCAGTCAACAAGTTATTGAGCCTGACACTTCTTCTGAGCCAACAACTAATGATGGGACTGGAGAAGATATTGACCATACTGATGCCCCAGAAAATTCTTCTTCACCGAGGGAGTCTACTCAGGGAGAAGGTATGGTAGAATCTGTAGCAGCTCCCAGTTCTCCTATAGTTGATCCTCCTATTGCATTGCGTAAGTCTGCAAGACGTACTGATATTCCAGCGCGCCTTAAGGATTGTGTTGTCTATAAGCATGATATTGCCAAATTTATTTCTTATGAAAAATGTAGCCCAACATTCCAAGGATTTATTGCTTCTTTAGACTCCACCTCTATTCCAAGAGATTGGAAGGATGCTATAAAGGATTCTAGGTGGAAGACAGCCATGCTAGAGGAGATGGCAGCCTTGGAGAAGAACAATACATGGGAACTCGTGAACTTACCATCTGGTAAAGAACCTGTGGGGTGCAAGTGGGTATACACCATTAAGCATAATCCTGAGGGTAAGGTTGAGAGGTACAAGGCTCGTTTAGTAGCAAAAGGGTATACTCAAACATATGGGATAGACTACGAAGAGACTTTCGCTCCAGTTGCCAAAATGAATACAATACAAACTTTGATATCATGTGCATCTAATCTTGACTGGGACTTACATCAACTAGATGTAAAAAATGCTTTTCTTCATGGAGACCTCCAAGAGGAGATTTACATGCATATACCTCCAGGTTTTGGCACTGCACAAACTGAGGGCAAAGTACTTAGGCTGCATCGATCATTATATGGCTTAAAACAATCACCTCGGGCATGGTTTGACCGTTTTCGACGGGCGGTACTACTAGTGGGTTATAAACAGAGTAATGCCGATCATACTCTGTTTTACAAACGTAATGCAAGCAAACTGGCTATATTGATAGTCTATGTTGATGATATTGTTATTTCAGGAGATGATGAGGAGGAAATTAAGAGATTGAAGTTGCAACTGGCACAAGAGTTTGAAGTTAAAGACTTGGGTCAATTAAAATATTTTCTTGGAATCGAAGTCTCTAGGAGTTCAAAAGGTATCTATCTTTCTCAGAGAAAATATATCTTGGATCTCCTATCAGAAACTGGAATGAAGGGGTGTCGTCCAGCTTCTACACCAATTGAACATGGTTGTCGCCTTGTTAAAGAGGGAGGCTCACCCGTAGACCGGGAACAATACCAAAGACTTGTTGGGCGCTTGATCTATCTATCACATACTCGCCCTGATATTGCTTTCGATGTAAGTGTTGTTAGCCGATTTATGCATGATCCTCGAACCCATCATATGGATGCAGTAAATCGGATTATTCGCTATCTTAAAGGGTGTCCTGGTAAAGGTTTGTTATATTCTTCCCATGGCAATTTACAGATAGAATGTTATACAGATGCAGATTGGGCAGGCTCATTAGATGATAGAAGATCAACATCTGGCTATTGTACCTTTGTTGGAGGAAATCTTGTTACATGGCGTAGCAAGAAACAGAGTGTGGTTGCCAGGTCTACAGCAGAAGCAGAATTCAGATCCATGGCACATGGAATATGTGAAATTTTGTGGTTAAGGATCTTATTAATGGAACTGGGCTTGTTTCGGTCGAAACCCTTAATGCTGTACTGTGATAACAAGGCAGCTCTTGATATTGCGCACAATCCAGTACAACACAGTCGAACAAAACACATTGAGATTGATCGACACTTCATTAAAGAAAAGCTGGACCAAGGAGTCATCTGCATGCCCTATGTGAGTTCTTCTAACCAAGTAGCAGATATTTTAACTAAAGGGTTAGGCAATTCTCAAGTCTTTGTTGCAAGATGGGGTTATTTGATGTATTTGCCCCATCTTGAGGGGGAGTGTTGAGTTATATCTTGTACTCAAGTATAAATAGCTTGTTGTCAGAGGGTCTAAAGTGTAAAATGGTGTACTCTTGATTATATAAAAAAAGGAAAGGAAACGGAGAGAACTCTCCAGTACGCTCCTATCCAAATCCTGAGCACACGAACCATGGAGTCTTGCTATCCCCTAGTTAGTGTTCACTAATCCCTACAAGGGGTCTCTAAGAATCCGAATACGCAAGTCGCGGAGCACCGGGCAGCAATGGAGCAAGTTGGCAATTGCGTTAGCATGACGAGGGTCTGGGTCTGTGAACCCTTCTAGCTCTAGCCGTTCTAGACCGGGTAGCATGACGAGGTGCTCATGCTGCGCGTCCTTGTTCACGGCGATGCACCAGATTTTGTTCACCTTCAACCGGATGGCCTTGACGTGCCGAAAGTGTCCAAGGAATTGCCAGGCTTGGGCAGAGCGTGGCAGGACTAGCTTACTACTCTTATCATCGTACGTCGTCCTAATGCATTGGAGGGTCAAGTCGAGTCGTGCCAGCTTGGTCGGTTGCGACTTCATCCAGAGCCCCGTAAAGATGAAGGTGTTGTAGTTGAAGGTGCGCAGACATGGCGTGTCGAGCTCTGTTCCTTGTAGACAGATGCTGCCGGAGGTGTCCACTAGCGTGAGGTCGGTGAGGCTTGCGGAGTGGAGCTTGAAGCGGGTGGCGCCGGAGTTGGACAGGCAGTAGAAGCTGTGGTCTTGGATGTGCAAGCTGCGGAGGCTCGGCGCGGCACGGACCAAGCCCTCGAGATCCTGCATCGACGACGAGCACCTGTAAAGCCGCAGCGCGGAGAGGCAAGGGAAGGAGAATACGGAGCCGTCGCCGTCCCGTGGCTGCGACTCGAGCCTGCAGAAGACGAGGTCCAGCACGCGGAGGGTGTGTCTCGGCAGCACGGCAGGGTCCAGCTTGTATATACAACGCGTAAGCTTCTCATGCTCCCGCATCATCATCTGGATAAGGACCTCAAACCTGACGCGGAGCACCTCTATATGCTGCAGCAGCGGGGCGCCGAGGAGGGAGGCCATCAGGTCGTAGCTGTCGCCGCTGCTCGTTCCACACATGGAGTTGCCCATGACATCCTCGAAGTAGTCGTTCCCGCATCCCTCGACGGTCAGAGAGAGCTTCTTAATTCCGCCGCACCGGCCGGCTGCGCCGAGAAACTTACAGGCGTCGGAGAAAAGCCGGTAGTTCATCTTAATGCCGGCCAGGCCGCCGCCGGCGTGGTCTTTGCCCGGGTCGCCGTAGGACCTGGAGTCGAGGTTGAGGGAGTCGGTGCCTAACCAGATCGGGCGCCATCGCCGCGAGAGGGCCGAGGTGCGGGCCGCCTCCGTGGCCGGTAGGAATGAGACGATGGAGGCGATTAGGTCATCAGAGAGGTCGGATAGACGATCGGCGCCGTTCATCTATCGTTGTGTCGTTGAGAGCCATAGGGCGTCAAGAAGTGATAAAATATATAGCAAAAATAACCTATGTCGAGGTCGGTTCTGAGTCGCACCGACTACGTACGTACGTACCGGGTGATGGATCGATATATCCGACTTCAAGTCATCTTGAATCCTTCATGCATGATGCACATCTTGCAAAGTTCTGTATGCGCACACATGTATGAACGAACCTTAATGAGCACCGCAGGTAGGAAATAACTAAATACTTGTTCATATGTTCTCATCTCTAGCTCTCACAACACCCAGATGGTCACTTGGTCAAGTTAAAAAAAACCATGTGCACGAAAGAGATTGTCCGTTTCGTACACAAAGTGCATCCAGTTTTCACTGTAACCCTCTTAACTTTTTAGCACATGCTATGTTGCTCCTCTCCAGGGACCCAATTGCTGAAAATATATTTATTCCCATATCATGCATCCGACCCAAAGGCAGGGTGCCGTTGCAAACATGCTAAAACATTCTTTACTTCGAAAACTATAAACATTTTTTTTGCGGGTGAAAAAAAAACTATAAACATTTTGCTTGAACGTATGCAACATACTTAGAAAATTACCTACTGCAGATTTTGTATTAACTAATGTACAAAGGAGCATGGTTTTTCCCATGATTTTCATAATTTACAGAGCAGTGGCCGTATGGGTGGCCGGAGATGATGAATGATGCGCCAGACGTGGATGGGGAACAGAGTGGCCTTGCTTTTCTTCATCTTCGCGGCCTCCTTGGCAACGGCGACGCCGCGGCCGGTGGTTTCCTATCTCTCTTGCCGTCGCCGGAAGTTGCGGGAGGGCGGCCGACCGTCGCCGAAGAGGCAGTGGCCACCCCAGCGGACTTGCCCGGGGTTGGAGCCAGTGCTTTCGGTCGGTGAACATTTTTCATCCCCAACCTATTCTTCCGTGCGGGCGGCGGTGCGGGGGTGGTTTCCGATGGGGACAAGCCAGCAGCGGTGGCCGAGTTGTGGCGGAAGGCTCTTAGCTACCCATTCTGGCAACAGAGGCGGCCATCGGTGGCAACGGCGGTGCATGGAGCGGCATTGGCGGGAAGGAGGAAGCCGCGAGGGCAGGAAAAATAGGCAGGCAAGATTTTGATCGGCCACATGGGCGTCGAGTATATTTAGGCATCATGGGGGTTCTTTTCGGCGAAGGAGTAAAAATTTTACTCTATAGATTTTAGGAGTTTGGCTAGGTGCCGGTTAGAGGAGTATACTGAAAATTTTACTCCATTGTAGACTTTTAGGGGATCGGCTAGAATTGCTATTAGGAATTATTCTGCTATGTCAATCTAAATGATCCTGGGTCCTTCAGGAATCACTGTTCGAGTTGTCAAACAAACCAATGATGGACATATCATGATGTAAATGGTTCTATAAGATATATTTTTTCGTTTTCTAACGACGCAATCTTAGATCTCATGTTCTTAAAACGACAACGGAAAACATAGGAATTTTATTCAAATGGATAAATTCAGTGCTAATTAAAAAAGAACAAAGCCTTTGACATGAGCATGACATTTATGATGATATTCAATTGGTCCAACCAACATACGAGTCTTTGAGATGACTTTCTACATTCTTGTTGCTTCCGGGTGCCCTGTCCAACAAGGTGTGTATGTAAATGACTCAGTTATGGACTGCTCGAACACTGAAAATACATGATAAATTGTTGGGTACAAGTAGCCTAGATCCTGAACCTTTGAATCCTCCAAATGTTAGGCCAATCCTCTGTATGGGGCCACTCCTCTGTATGATGATACATTCAGAAAGACAACTTCTTTATATGGATGAAATCCAAGGATAGTCCGTCGTGACAACCACCAACCATATATTCATTGTCAAGAATATCATCATTTTCAGAGTCTCATTCAACCTTTGCTTCCACTAGCGTTTCCTTGACGGAGTTTATCAACTTCAATTTCTTTTCTAATATTGTTCCACGTCATCGTCAGGTGTTATATTGCAGTTCTTGTACTCTTTGAGATACTCATTGCAGTTACTATCCTGTAAGACCCATGAACCAAGAACCGGACCATCATAAGGCATTATAGGTCTAAGGCAATTGTTATGCTTCAAGACCCAATTCATCTGGCCACTCGATTCCTCAAGGACCCAAACCTGAAGACGATATGTAATACTCTCTCCGTTCTTAAATATAGGGTGTATAGTTTTTGGCACGGAAATTAAAGAACGCATGTGAAAAGAAAATTTCACAAGTTTTGGCAAGATTACACCTGACTAATTGACATGAGAAAATAGAGGAGCTTGCATAATATAAGGAAATGTAATCAAATCCCTAAAAGAATTCCAAACGAGTGGTGCAACGTAATACACCTTATATTTTGATTTTTTTTCTCAAAAATCTGTGCACCTAATATCAAGGAACAGAGGGAGTAGAAGTATATGGAAACCACCCAAAACGACAAATAGATGCAAGGTACACCCCTTTTTCTGATCGTCCAAGACGAAACTTTCGGCATTCGATTAGTTCACCATCCATCGGTGGTTTAATTACTTTTTTTTGCGGGGAATTAAGGAGCTTTATTCATACGATGATCCACCGGCCATGTCAGCCATTAGGCTGGTGACCAGGAACCCCGGGGGGGAGTCCATCCAACACTCTGTCACCTCCAATGTGCATGCATGTTTTGCACAAAGGTGGGCAGGGACATTGGCATGTCTCCTAACATGAAAAATGTCAAAATAAGTAAAGTGAGCAACAAGCTCCTCAATATCTAAAAGTACCGACGCTATTACAGAGCGCGAATTCCGGCGCGATTTCCAGAGGTTGACCACTTCCAAACAGTCTGTTTCAATTTCGACCCGCGCAAAACCACGAAGCATTGCCACCACCACACCCTCACGCACCGCAGTCGCCTCTGCCACCAGAGGATCTGTGATACCTGGACACGGTTTGCACCAAGCTGTGATAAAAGTCGAAGATGATCTGGCCACACCCCCAACACCTCCTCTATGCTCGAACATAGCAACACCAGCATCTGTATTAATTTTGATGCACTCGCCCTCCGGCGGTCTCCACCCGTGCCCTGGCAGCACCAATGCATGCTTGATCGGTATCTCTAGCACTGCCAACGCATCCCTGATACACTTTAGTGACTGGACTGGATCCCGACTGGCTTTATCATGCGTGATATTGTTTCTCGAAGTCCATATTGCCCACATCACAGTGATGATCTTAGCCCTGTCTGACCCATCAAAACGATCATCACAGAGAATATCTCTTGACCATGTCATCGTATGCAGCTCCGGCAGCTTCACGTCCAACCACTGTCGGGCTTCTCTCCAAAAGTTTTGCGCATGGCTGCACTTTATCAAAGCATGGTACATATTTTCCTCAGCTGCAAGACACACCTTGCATCTTGCTGTTGTCGCAATGTGTCTGTAGTGTAGTGTGCCCTCCACAGGAAGAATCCCGCGCAACACTCGCCACCAAAAGACACGAACCTTTGGCAACACGTTCAACTTCCAAAGCCTCGTCCATAGCTGTTTATTCGTCTCGGAAGATTCGGTGACCGACCCTTCTTCTAGAGCGCGATGCTCGTTGCGAATCATGAGAGTTCGGTACGCTGACTTGACTGTATAGATTCCTGCTTTTTCTGTCGACCATGCCCATATATCATCTCCTCCAAACCGCCTCAAGGGTATATTAAGAATAGCCTCTGCTTTCGACGGAATGAAATTTGCATGCACCTCATTACGTTTCCATGTCCCCGACTCCGCATCAATGAGATCTGAGACCCAGACAAGCTCAGCGTTCCCAATCTGCACCGAAGGTCTCATGGAAATAAGGCCAGGGATCCAAGGGTCGTTCCAGATCGATACCATAGACCCAGCCCCGACCCGCTTGATCATCCCAACCTCCAAAGCTTCCTTTCCCGCCAAGATTGCACGCCAAGTGGAGGACGCGTGGGATGGTGAAGAAGCTTCGAGGAAAGTCGTCGTCGGGAAGTACTTCCCTTTGAGCACCCGTGCACAGAGCGACTCCGGGCTCGTGACGAGTCTCCAGCCATGTTTTCCTAGTAGGGCCAGATTGAATATTTGTAGATCTCTAAAACCCATCCCTCCTTTCACTTTCGGAGAAGCAAGCGTGTCCCAATCCGTCCAATGTAAAGACCGACGATCAAGTGAGCTACTCCACCAGTAACGGGCCATGCAAGATCTGAGGCCCTTACAAACTTTCTTTGACAGCTTAAAACAGCTCATCGAAAAGGCCGGGATAGCTTGCGCCACAGATTTCAGGCGAACCTCACGACCCGCACATGAAATCATACGTTTCATCCCACCTTGCAACTTGCTTCGAAGTTTCTCCGTCAGATGCTCGAAGGTACTACGTGGTTTAATTACTTTGTATGTATCATTTGTCAAATATATCCTGCAAAATATACCGTTAATAAACATGCGAATAAATCATATAAGTAGAAAATACTACGTTACTCATGAAGAAATTGGTAGAAAAAAGAGATGAGTTTAAAGAGTTTTAGGTACCTCATTATGAAATCAGTTTTGCAATGCACGTAAAGTGTGCCCCCGTGATAGACGGCATAACGTCTCTCGTACAAGTCAGAAGACCGCATATCAGCGATGGTGCCAGCAGCCTTTCCTTGTCGAATAAAAGACCTTTGCTCCCAACAGCCCGACCTTGAGGAGAAAACATGTAAAGCACACATAGACGGTGGCCATTCAGATTCCTCTATCTCCATAGCAGGGTCTACTTTATCCTCTGAGTCTGATATGTTGTAGTTATATTCTATGGTCTTTCTTTTGTAGTGAGGATGTGGGAGCAGAAACACCTCGTAGTGGGGTGACAACGTGGGATCAAACACAAGGTATTGTTGGTATGCGAAGTCTGGATCTGCCTCCTTGAACATAGACGGGCGCGTCGGTAAAGGATCCCAATGCCGCGTGGCTGGGTTAACCACGTAGTAATGGTCCTCGTGAACATCGAGCAAGAGGAGGCCGTTGCAGTGGTCCACAATGCTGCAGCAATCCAGGCTCTCAGGGTACTCATCGGGACGGGGCAAGTAGTCAAACCTGCCGGAGATCACAGGGCCGGCCGAGGGGCGGGCGAAGAACTCCGACAGAAGCATGCCACGGAAGTTGATGAATATGCCGCCGACGGTCAGCGGGAGGAGGTCCGCGCGCACATTGGTCAGGTTAAAAAAAAACACCTAGCCCGTCGTCACAGCAATAGGTTCAGAAATGATATCTAACTAGTGAACATTCACCACAAGGGCGATCACCTTCTCTGTCGTTGCACGGATCACGGCGCAGGGCCAATGCCTCGGAGATTAGCTGCAGTCTCATTCGCTGTAAAGCGTTTCCTGGCGAACGCTCGCTTTTTTTTTCTCCCAAAAAATCATGGAAGGTGTGTGGAAATATGTACTAAACTTGTTTCTACATATTTGAAGCTAAATTTATTTTTCTCATAGTGAAACATCTCCACATTCATAAATTTATTTTTTTAGATCACACGACAGATTTTTCTTTAATCATAGCGTTTTCGTAAAATTATTAATTACCATGGCATTTTTATCAATCAGTATTGCACTTTTTTTCATATCATGGCAATTATACATATTATGTTTTCTCTGTTTTTATAAGAAATATATGTACTTTTTTTGGTCATGGCATTAAAAAAGCAGTATACTGGGCCTCTGGGCCAATAGGGGTTCATCCTGGCCCTCCTGAGAACGAACGTTTTAGGCCGTTCGCTGGAGGGTGCCTTCATTAGCGAACAAATCGTTCGTTGAAGGGCAACCTCTAGCTGACATGTCCTTAGGGTCCAATAGGTTTCGTTTGATGGGGTGGGCCCCTTTTTTATTAGACAATTCCGCTCATGAAACATCATTACATAGAGTTCTCCAGATGCAATCCAAAGTTACATTGCGCCGGATAAAATTACCAAATAAGCACACAATTACGCTATCAACCACTACATTAGACCGATGATTAACATGACTAAACATGCAAGATGAGAAGTTGTCTACCCAAACTTTGATATCGATGATTACCGTCCCAATGGTCGTGGTATCTATTATCTGAGAATGAACTTCCAAAATGGCAGAAACATAATCAGGTGCAAAGATGGCATTCTGAAAACCTTCTCAACCTTCTTGATGAGCGAGAAGGTTTTCAAAAGATGGTCTTCTGTAAACTTTCTTGAAGATGGCCTTACCACATAGCAAACGAGATTGTTTGGATATGCCAGTTGTTGGGCGCCAGAACCTTGCTTATGAGATCCCGCTCTGGATCCTCCCATCTCTTCTGCATCATTCGGAAAAAAGGTTTTTGCCTCAGACACAATGAGGTTCAGTCGCACCATCAAATCCTCAATGCCTGACCGCCCAGCTTCCATAGATGAATTCCCCTAGGAGCCATCCCCCAGTGCACTTGACCTATCCTTTGCCATCAAAGAATTGTCCACACTCACCCTCTCTCACGTCCACCATGGCTTAAGCAGAGTTCTAACTCTGAGACCAGCCTAGGATGGGCAACCATGCAAGGATCTCCCCATAGTCATCCCGAGTTGCCAAGAAGGAAACCTAGTCGGAGGAGTGGAAGGGCAGGGTAGAGAGGATCAGAACGATGGACTAGAGGGGGAAATTGATCGAGATCACACTCTCAAAGATGGGTTTTGCGCTTGCGGTCGTCGGCCGCTAAACCAAAGAGCACATCTAGACAGGGTTCTTAGGATCAGCTAAGTTATTTTCCTTTTTTTTCTCTTCCCCTACAAACTTAGTAAGAAGAAGAGGAAAATACCAATTGATAATATGAAAAACATTTCTACATATTTCTACCATATTGCGAGCCTAGATTCTTAATAACTAAAAAAATT
Source organism: Triticum aestivum (assembly GCF_018294505.1). Taxonomy (NCBI): domain Eukaryota; kingdom Viridiplantae; phylum Streptophyta; class Magnoliopsida; order Poales; family Poaceae; genus Triticum; species Triticum aestivum. The sequence continues at coordinate 37,419,555 of NC_057797.1, read as the reverse complement.
GGTACAACGTTTAAGCAATATTTGTTTTAGCAAATAAAGTTGTAAGTAAGAGTATACGAAGAGGGGAATCATAAGGTTTGAAAATTGCGTAGCTCTAGAGTTTATTCAGTTCAGTCTCTTTGTATATTAGTGGTGTTTACTATATTGGGACCTCATACCCCCCGCGCGACCCCCAAGGTGCATGTCTTCTTGTGGCTGTTGACTCACAAAGAGTCATCACAAGGTACTCAGCAGGGATAATTTTGCTAAGTGACAGAAGTTAGCTGACATTCTGACAGTAGTTGTTTGCTATGCAGTGAACTTGAAAGTGTCACCCATCTGTTTTACTAATGCAATGTGATACGTTTAATTTGCTATGACATTTCGCGCATGGTGTTATAAAGAGGTTGGATGTAGTTATGAACATGTGGCAAGTCTATGGATGTGCAATACCAACAAATCCAAGATTTAATATGTTAACCAGCGCAATGATGTGTGAACACTTCGAAGCTATGCAATGATTTGCATTTTGGGCGATGTTATTGGTTTGAATTACATGTGGTCTGCCAACGTTCATGAAGCCCGGGCGTGCCCTCTGGCACAGTGGCACTATTGACACCGACTCTTCGATGCCAGTCCCTAATAAACCATTTAGCCGCTTTTTGCAAGATGGACGAGCTTCAAATGATTTCTGCAACATTGTTTCCTCTATGTTTTGTCGTAGTTTTCCTGTAGGTTCCCACTGAATTAAATCAAGAGAAATGCGAGCACTAGTGTCAAGTTTAGAATTTGAACTTTGGTGAGCTGGGGATACAACTGTCCTCGTAACCATCCAACCATGCGAGTGAGATTAAACGTTTTTGACGATCGATGAAACAAAATACATGCATTGCAGATAAGTTTGTCTAGAGATCCTGGAGGGAGAAAGAATTGTGGTCGAGAGAGAGAGAGATGTGAATGTAACAATGCAACCACATTTATTCATGACGTGGACTGATGGACCAGCTTTCCTTGCAGCCAGGGTTGAACATGCAGGATCTTGCGAACAAGAAACCATCCATGCTCAATGGTAAAAGAAAAGAAAAGTGTCACAATTGATAGGAAGCTTGGGGGATTTCGGCGATACACGTTCAGTGGGAACCATCCATGCTCAATGGACTAGCTTATACGAGTTTTGATTTTCGGCCGAAAAAAGTGGATTTCGGCCGAATTTCGGCCATCTCGGCCTGGGGCGAAAAGTATATTTAGACCGAAATTGCTTAAATTTGGCAAATTTTGGTCAAATTTAAGTCAAATTGCACTCAAAATTTGGTCAAATTTCAGCCGAAATTTTTGAAAATGGCCGAAATTCGGCCATCTCGGCCTAGGGCGAAAAAAGCTCAAACCGAAAATCAAAACACAAAGACGAGACACTTGCAGGGACGTCTCTTGGAAGGAGTTGCAGATGCGCCATGTGCAGACCCCAGGAGCGCGCTCAGCTGCCCACTCACACTCAGTGGGAGTGAGAAGAGAAACCAGCAGACGAAGCAAGGTACTCCTCCGTACTAGCTTAGCTACCACCTTTTGGTTGCGTGGGTCGAGGAGGATTGCAAGGGAGGAAAGGAAAGGACACGATGCCGCGGTTGTACAGCCATCCGGTGGTGCACCCCCACCCGGCGGTGGTGGCGGCGCCGCCGGCGCAGGGGCAGATGCAGGGGCAGCAGGCGCCGGCGGCGGAGGCAGAGGCGGTGCATGGGGAGGGGGCGAACGGGGACGTGAACGCGCCGCCTGGGGTGATTATGAGTAACCGGGGGAAGCGGTGCCGGCCCGGGATGCGCCTCGCGCAGGCCGCCTTCGCGGCCGCCGCGGCCGCCGTCATGGCGTCCACCCACGGATTCGCCTCCGTCACCGCGTTCCGTGCGTCCTCTCCTCCTGCTCTCTCCCTTCTCCTCTCCTGCTCCGCGATTTTCTTCCTAGTGTTTCAATTTTGTTTCAGAGCCAATTTGCAGTAGCTACATCGTCTACCTGTCGGGTTTCAGAGAATTTTTCAGGGGTTATTCTTCATCGTGTGGGTTATGTATGTATGTGCCTTTGAATGACTGCATTAGCCATATTTTCCAGCGTCTCTCCCTCTCCCTCTTTGTGACACAAGTTTGCAATGGAAATTATGATTGTGTCCTCGAGAAATGTTCGTGTCTGTTCGTGCATTTTTTCAATTAACTTGGGAGCCTGAAAGAGGCAGTACGATCAGATGGTCGCGTGATCATGTTCCCTGTGATGTTTCCTCAGTTGTCTTTTTTGGACACAACAATGTTTAGCTTGAGATTCTTTTTCTGACCATAAATCCATAGTCATAAGCATTTTCTGCGAAAATCAGGAGTTTGATCTTCACAAGGTTTTTTTTTTTTTGGACAATTCACATGACATAGTTATCTAGGCAGTTTTTTTGTGTACGCTGAAAAGTGTTGTTCACACTTGGTTACCAGAATTCAGGACAGTGTAATTGTAATTGGACAATCGTGTGCATACATTTTCTTCCTTGAGGAAAATATTTGAAGATCTACATTCAGCGCAAAACAAGTATCTGTTTAGTGCCGTAAATCAACGGTTTTTTACTTAGGATGCTGCTGTTATAACTCAAAATACGGGATTTTTCTCTCTTCTGTGGATGAACTTATTGTTGTTCTGTTGAGCAGCTACATCATAGTAGCAGCAACTGTGCAATGCCTCTGGAGCCTCGCTGTGGCCATTGTGGATCTCTATGCACTTCTTGTCAAACGTACCTTCCAAAATGCCCGGCTTTCAGCATACTTGCCCTTGGGGACTGCGTAAGTCATGTTTTCTCAGGCACCTCAAACAAACAACCGGCTGTCATCCATTGTGTTTTGAATAAGCAAAGAATCATCTTTCCTTCTCCTAAAAGCGATTGGTTTTTGACCCTGATGTTTTGTCTGTAGGTCACAGGAGCAATGATCTTCAGCGCAGCATGTGGATCGGCAGGCATCACCGTTCTCCTTGACAATGATCTCAGATCTTGCCCCAGAAATCACTGTCCAAGTTTCATGACTGCTACCGCCATGGCTTTCTTGTGCTGGTTTGTTCGTGTGCCATCCGGTATCACAAGCCTTTGGCGGGCGGTCTACGAAATACAAAGGTCCTAGTTTGTGAAACAAGACTCAGGCTGTTTGGGCAACCAGATCCCTTTGTGACCAAACTGGGACACATCATAGCGCAGCTAACTATACTACGTCCAGGAAGCAAATTAGAAGGGAGTAGCTTGGTGTTGGAAAGTGTGGCTGAGCAGCTCTGGATTTTTCTTTTTCCTTTGAGGATAGTCCTGACGGTTGTTCTGGGGATGAACTGATGGGTTACTTGTGTAGCGCTCAAGGTTTACTGCTATGCTATATCAGTTTTATTTTGCTACTCATATAGTATTTTATTATCAATACCTAGATCTTATAGGTCCTGATATTACTCACATAGCGTGGTTGTGACCTACGATTGCCAAATTATCTGTCGTTTCAGGCCCTTGAGTTGTCGAGTTTTTTATATGTTAGGGTCAATAGATGGCTTCAGTTTTGATTGAAAACCATTTTACATGGCACTTGCATTGCTTTTACTATAGTGCGAAACTCATCTTTGACAACCATCAAGACATCAATGGGCTAAAAGCCTAAACTGAGAAGAAATTGGGCTATCAACAAATGTGATGTAAGTTGTGCAACAAGCAGAGCAGATGGTTCACTTCCCTAAGAGTACATATAAGTAGCCTTTAAGTTTCAAGAACATATAAGTAGCCTTTAAGTTTTCACTGGAGAAAGGGCAGGTTTCGATATTTCAGTCAGAATTTCAAGCCCTAGAAACCCACTGCCACAAACAGAAAAAAAGTTTGGTCTATTCACTCTCGCTTATGTGTGAAGGGATAAGAGGCCAGTGAAGACAAATAAAATTAAAGATGACACAAGATTCAGATTCACATTCAATGTTCTATTCATCTTATATAAGCCAGGTTTGGTTTCAAAGAAGTTCTTGACTTTGCATTCGCAGTCAAGCTCATATAGAAATTGTTATTATTCGAAGAATCTGATATAATTCAGGTCTGATGTTGCAAATCTTGCACACAACAGTATCCCAATAATTCCTCATATGTTCCTATCACATCTTCTATCCTGTAGCTTCCTTCCAAATACAGGAGAACTAACAACAGCATCAGCAAGAACAAGAAAACCAAGGAGCAGAGCATGACATGTCATTCAAGGTAAACCTTGCAGCAGTAGTCGCGGGTTGTTGTGGAGCAGACCGACAAACGGCCACACACACTATAGAGGACTGTTACAAGGTTTCCCCATAATCATCCCGGAGGAAGTTTTTGCCGAGCGAGCGAACTCGCATAGTTTGTTCACTTGCGGTAAAGAATGTCACAATGGCCATGCCGACACAGTAAGGTCAGCATGGGTGTGCCATCAGATGATAGCAAGTCGCCATCGTAGCTTCCCTGCTTCAGCGGTATACGAGCTGTGCTCGAGGAAAGGTAGCTCCGAGTCAAACGGAGAGGGCCCTTCTCCATGTCGAACTCATGGAAGAAATCGAGGCGCTTCACTAACACACCTTGATCCGTCAAGCTCTTGTCCACGACTTCGACACGCAAAGGTATGCCGAGTGCATATGTCAAAGCCCTCATTTGTGTAGCGGTAGCTTCAGCATCCAGGGATCGCACCGCCTTCCAACAGAACTGTTATCACAACGATATATGTGGAATAATTTAAAATGTAATCTGTCAGCGGTAAAATGTAGTACTGGTTATCTTTATTACTGTAAATCAGGGAAAATTGACTAGTGGCAAACTTTATTTCTGAGCTAAAATGTTTATCCAGAGTGAAAGGTAATTAGTATGCCAAGTCTCAAAGACAAAGAGGGCAAGATAATCCATTTGTAGTATATCGAGAATGATATCTGAGGATAGTACGAGGAAGCAGAAATTCCACCTGGAGGACATTCAAATTTTTAGGGATAGATTGCTTGTAGAACTCGTCTGTACGGATTTCAGTCTCAGTAATCAACCTAAGGAGAGATATAACTGGCAAAAACAACATGTTATATACAGAACAAATAGACAAACAACACATCCTAAACAAGGATTGCTATCCTTACTCCTGCCTGAAAAGGACTCCTGCAGGCTTCTCTGGTACAGCCATTCAGAAGTACAGCTACAAAAGACAAGAACTTGTTTGTAAACAAAAATATAACTAACACGAAATGAAGGTATCTTAAACATATCGTCAAGACCTTTCTATGAATATCAAGTTAAAACATACACATACCCTGCTGCAATGACGTTGAGAACCTCATTGAGCTCCTGAAACAAAGTGCAGACACTAGGTTATGTATGTAATTTAAGCTATATCATGAAGAGAATGTCAAAGTGCTACAGGAGTCCATCCCTCTTCCAGAAGTAGTGGCGAAACAATATCATATAAACCCAGCCAAAGATCATGCTGATTGATACGTAATGCTCAATTATGTTCATAGTGAATTTGGTGTTCGCAGCAAACACTTATAGCTGTTAGATAGTGGCGTAGTGCCCACAATTAAGCGAAAATTTGAAATCGAAACTACAATCATCAAGAGCAACATAAAACATGGCAAACTGAAAATTTTATACAACTGTGAAAGAATGAAACATTCTAGTGCCCTACCCATGTAGTGGTCCTGTACTCTGCATCATCTTATCCATTTGTTATTTTCTTTAAGGCATTGTTCAGTCTGTTAATTTTTAGGAGATGGTTGAAGGTTAACAGTCTGACGAGGAAGCATGAGTTCAGTTATTTTTCAGAACAATTCAGGCAACAAAAGAGATACATACTATTGTTAGCAAGTATATATATCCCACATAATTATTTTGTACATAAATGGATAAGGAGATAAGGGGAAAAATGTTTATGCTTTTGTAAGCTAGTACAGTACTTACAGAAACAACACTTGAGAAGTATTCTTCGGGATCTATCGAGAAGTATGCTTTGTTCCACTCAAGACAAGAGAATCTATCTTTAGACATATCCAAGCATTCCATAAGACGAGTAACTTCAGCTTGTTTATCTTGCATCTGTCGAAGGATCTCCTGTAGACAAGCCTATTTGTATTACATTTCCATGCAGATCAAGAAAGGAATACCATCATCATGAGTAAGTAAACTGAAACAGTTACCATGTAGGAGAAGATAAAAGCTCTGTAAAAACAGCTGCCATCTTGGCGAGTTCTTCTGAAGAGCACATAATGCTTACTGAGAATCTATATAAGAAAATGATTTTCAGATATGCACAACAAACTAAATCATGACAATGCTTAGCATGAAATTAGCTGAAGGCAGACAAACCTTCATCTTTTCCTGGATGATGGAATTATCTGGAGATTCACGAACCAATTCCGAGAGTTGTTCCTGCAATAACAAGAATAAGAATCACAAAAGGTAGCATTAAGGTATGATGGATGATATGCAATATTCATCTAACTTGAGCATGGATTTGAATAGTAATGCTGATGAAGCAAAATTGTTTTTATGGTTTTCACACATGGAACAAAACTGAGGACTTCATGGTAAGAGAACTTCTGTTTCAAAGAAGAAGAAATTATAAGGTGCAAAATATTGATTACAATTCACAGTGATAATCATTTAACATCTGCCGACATCATAGTACTTTCCACTGTTTAATTGCTCAATACAACATCTAAGAAATTATACACTGAAAGAATAAACAAACACATAACGACTGGGGCACTCAACAAGCTTACTGTGGAAATGATTGAGAATGCAACTCCCAAATATCATGTGATAGTCAATTGGCAAAAAACTGAATATCTTGTGATAGTCTAGGGTAATAGGACGTTTGGGAGGTCAGGTACACTCAGGTGGTCTGAAACTGAACCGAGCACGAAAAAGAGAATCTACTGCTTTACAGAGTTCATTCACTTCATGGTTGAAGAGCTTACATCATCTAAGATTGCGATTGCTCAATACAACATCTAAGATTATATAATACATAAAACAGTAAGCAAACAAAGAACGACTGGGGCACTGAACAAGTTTACTCCATTATATAGTAAGACATTCGGGCCGTCAGGTACACTCAGGTGGTCTGAAATTGAACCGAGCACGAAAAAGATAATTTACTGCATTATAGAGTGCATTCACTTCATGGTTGAAGAGCTTAAAAAACTCCGAGGTACAGCATTCTCACCTGAGGTCCTAATGCTGTCGGGAGCATGTGGACACCCGAAACCACCAGTGAGGGCACGGTCGGTTCTCCCATCTGAGCAGTAGAGAGAATAAGTTACAATGAAATGATATCATCTGGTATGTTTCCTCGGATCACTCATGAAGTGTGTAGAGAGGAAGTTACCAGGAAGTGACCCCTGGAGCTCCCCTTCCGAATCCTGATCATCCTCTTCTTCCTCCCCTGAATCTTCATCATCTCCTCGCTCCCCTTCTTCCAGCTCCACCTAGAAAATAGCAGAGTATTCCTTGTATAAGAGGAATTTCGAGCACAAATGTAGTGAACAGGGAATACCAGAACATCCTTGTTAGGTTACCAAGTTCAGCTGATTGTACCAAGAACAACTATCAGAAGTTCAGAACACAATTTTGGGTCAAATTAGAAAATCCCACCCGTCTCCCCACGAACTGCAAGAACTTGCAGAAGGGTCCGCGATAATCAAACCAATCCATTGGAGGAACCTATGACCGCGGCCGATGCTACAACCAAGAACTCATCCCCCATGAACTGGCCGCCGCGCCCGATGCCCCGATCCGACAGCCAGCCAAGAACTAATATCCCCCACAAACACAAACTGGGGGCAAGAAACAGGCCAAGAACGACAAAAAGAACACCCAGACGCACCAAATTTCACCGACCGGAAGATGATTCTTGCGAAAATATCTCCGAGCAATCGCCATCGAAGATGCTTCAGGACGCTGAGAACTCACCGGATCCTTGTCGGCGGGAGGCGGCGGGGGCGCTGAAGTGGGAAGCGCCGTCTGGTCGCGAGAGTGCGACTGCGCGGGCGGTGGGGGCAAGCGTGGGGCCTTCGTCGGTCTAGCATCGCCATCGCCGCCGCCGCCGCCGCCGCCGCCGCCGCGGTCTCCGCTGCTTCCCGCGCTGGATGGCTGGGCCAGGTCATCGTATTCTCTCTTCGGGCCCATTTCTTTCCCCTCAGAGATTTTCTCGCTTTTCCCCTCGTCTCGTATAGAAATTCTGTATCGCTCCTCTCAGGGACCCAACTGCTGCGCCATATTTAGGGCATCTCCAGCCGCGTCCCAGTAAGGTCTCCCAGGCGATTTTTTCGCGTCGGCGCAAAAAAACGGCCCAGTCGCGCCCCAGGAGCCCGATTTTCGCCGGCCTGGGCCGAAAACAGCGCCAGCGGACCCAGGCCGAACCCGGCGCGCTGGGGAGCGCCCGGGGGCGCCGGGGCGAACTGTTTTGGCGCGAAACAGCCGCGGGCCCGTCGCGTCAGCGACACGGCGCCTCGTCTTCCCCCAACGGCCTCGGTTCCCGCGGGGAATCAATGCCAAGGCTGCCGCCGGTCAGCCTTACCATTGATTCCTCACGGGCGGCGCGTCACTGGACGGCGCGCCGACGCCTCCCCTCCCTCGCACGCGTACACATGGGTGCGGCGCGGCTATTAGCCGGTGGCCTGCACTCGCCTGTGCCCACACCAGCCCCGCCCCTCGCCGCCGCCCAGCTCCTCCCTCTCCCTACCTCTCTTGAGCGCCGCCGCCCAGCCCCTCCCTCTATCTCTCTACCTCTCCCGAGCCCGTCGCCATGGCGGAACGCTATCCCGGAGACGAAGCGGCGGCCAACGGCTTCGGCCGCCGTTCGCTCCGCGAACAGGAGTCCTGGCTCCTGTTCCAGGTGAACATCCCGGCGCCGCCGAACATGCGCGCCGGGCCGACGGGGTGGAGGCTCAGCGCCGGGGGAGTGCCCATTCCCCCGTTGCCCGACGCCATGGCGAAGCCGCAGTACTTCGCCGAGGAAGTCGAGGTCGTGCACGCCTCCCTCACCGACGCCCAACTCTCCCTACCCCAGTACGCCGCCGACAACCACGCGGCTTGGGCGGCGTATTTCGAGCGCCGCCAGCAGCAGCGCTTGGCGTCCATCAACGGCGCGCCGGTGGTTGGCGGCCGGCAAAACAGCGAGGGGCGCCATCTGTGGTGGGGCATTCCCGGCCGCACACTCGAGGGCGTGCTGACGTACCTCGAGGGCGGCAACGACCCGCCGTTGGCATACCCGGCGAGGGCGGCCGCCCCGGCGCAGCACCGACGCACCGGGCCATGGGCGCCAAGGAGGTTCGGGTCCTCCTCCTCTTCTTCCTCCTCCCGATCTTCATCGCACTCCTCCGGTACTCCGGCCCTGCTCGGCGTCAAGGCCGAGCCCGCGGCGGAGACGCCGCTCGGCCGGCGCACTCGCAGCGCCGGCATCGTCATCAATGAGGGCGGCCGGCGCGCCTGCTCGTCGGCTCCTCCTCCGCGCTTCGTCGAGCCAAAGAGGGAGCCGGGGCTCGCGCCGGTGAAGACGGAGCCGGGGCTCGCGCCGGTGAAGAAGGAGCCGGCCGCGCCGGTGACGACGGAGCTCGACGACGACGACGTGGCCCTGGAATGGGCGCGTAGGGACTCCATAGCGATGGAGAAGGAGCGCCTGGAGAAGGCGAAGGAGCGCAGCGCGTCGCCCTGCTTCGCTTCGCCGAGCGTCGACGCGGCCGCGGCGAAGGCGGAGTCGTCGTCATCTGCGACAGCGACGACGACGACGACGATGCGCCGCCACCAGTCCGCCATGGCGACGCCGGGCAGGGGTCCAGTAGGGGCGCCCGCGTCAAGGAGGAGAAGGCCGACGACGACGATGGCGGCGACGGCGGCCAGTTTTTCCTTTAGATTAGTTTATGTATATGAGCTATGTAATAAAAATCCGCGAACTTCGCCGAAATGTGCGGAAATTTATCGTGTTTGGCCGAATTTTATCGTGCTTAAGCCGAACTTCGCCGAGCTTCTTTTATTTTAAAACGTGCCTCGGGGCGGCCCTGGGGCCGGCGGCTGGGGACCAACTCGCCCCCAGGCCTAATTTTTGCGCCGGCTCACCCCCAGGCGGTGATTTTAGGCGCCCCCTGGGGGGCCAACGGCTGGAGATGCCCTTATACCCGGGCGTATAATGCATCCCAAAGGGTTCCATTGCAAGTCATACAAAGGCTGAAACATTATTTACTTTGAAAACCAGAACGTTTGCTTGCGGATATGCAACATAGAGAATCGCCTACTGCAGCTTTTGCATTAATTAATGTACAGAGGCGCATGGACATGTTCATGACTTTTTTCCATGAGATCTTTTCTGACCTAAAGAGAAAATCAGAGTGCAAACCCACAAAACAGTAAGATTGCCATGTTACAAAATCACCACAAACATAGCATGTGTTATGTTTTGGATCGAGACCAACCAATCGCATTGCACAAACTCAAACAATGGCCACGTAAAAGAAATCACCGCCGCCGCCACCGTGCACATGGCCACACCATCACCACCACCACCGTGCACATGGCCACCACCACCATCCTCTCGCCCATCACCACCACCGCCGCCGCCACCACCGCCACCATTCCAAAGAAAGACTTCCGTTTGGTTCGAGATCTTCACACGAGTGAGCTCTCGATACTTTCTTGCGGTCTCATCCATTGTGGTTGGATTCATGAACATGATTGTCGGGGATGTGTAGCGACATATGCCAAGGGGTGTTTAATCATGGAGAGGGACAAGAGTACGTCGCCGGGCTCTAGAAGCGGGAGTGAGCGAGACCGCATGCGACTGCGAATCTTACCCAGATTCGGGGCTCTTCGTTGAGATAACAGCCCTAGTAGAAAACAAGCCTTTGGTCCAGGCAGGGCAAGCCCATTAATGTTGGTTCATACACGAACCGTGACCAATGGAGGCATAGGTCCCGGTTCATGAGGCCAAGGCGCGGGCCGGGCCTCGGGGGCCATTGGTCCCGGTTCGTCTAAGACCATTGGTCCCGGTTCCACAAACAAACCGGGACCAATGGACCTTGCTCCTGGCCCACCACCATTAGTCCCGGTTCGTGTCTGGAACCGGGACCAAAGGTGTTTTTTCCAAACAAAACTATAATATACTACAATAGCAAAAAGAATCAACTAAAAAGCTTTAATAAAACTCTAATAGGAAAAGGGATCAACTAAAAAGAATCACTAAAAAAAATTTATGCAACTTAAATTAGATAAAATTTATGCAACTAAAATGAAAACCTTTGTAACAGATGAGTTTTCGTCCGAAGCCCTGATACTTCGAAAGAGATTGTCCGTTTTGTACACGAAGTGCATCCAGTTTTCGCCGTAACCCTCTCAACTTTTTAGCACATGCTACGTTGCTCCTCTCCAGGGACCCAACTGCTGAAAATATATTTATACCCGTATCATGCATCCGACCCAAAGGCAGGGTGCCGTTGCAAACAGGCTGAAACATTCTTTACTTCGAAAACTATAAACATTTTTTTGCGGGTGAAAAAAAACTGTAAACATTTTGCTTGAACGTATGCAACATACTTAGAAAATCACCTACTGCAGCTTTTGTATTAACTAATGTACAAAGGAGCATGGTTTTCCCATGATTTTCATAATTTACGGAGCAGTGGCCGTATGGGTGGCCGGAGATGATGAATGATGCGTCGGATGTGGATGGGGACACTAGTAGAAAACAGGGCTTTGGTCCAGGCCGGGTCAGCCCATTAGTCCCGGTTCAGTCCAGAACCGGGACCAATGTGGGCATTGGTCCCGGTTCGTGAGCCCAGGTGGCCGGCCGGGCCACGTGGTGTTGGGGAACGTAGCAGAAATTCAAAAAATTTCTTACGTATCACCAAGATCTATCTATGGAGAGACCAGCAACGAGTAGAAAGGAGAGTGCATCTACATACCCTTGTAGATCGCTAAGCGGAAGCGTTCAAGTGAACAGGGTTGATGGAGTCGTACTCGTCGTGATTCAGATCATCGATGATCAAGTGCCGAACGGACGGCACCTCCGCGTTCAACACACGTACAGCCCGGTGACGTCTCCCACGCCTTGATCCAGCAAGGAGAGAGGGAGAGGTTGAGGAAGACTCCATCCAGCAGCAGCACAACGGCGTGGTGGTGATGGAGGAGCGTGGCAATCCTGCAGGGCTTCACCGAGCACCTACGGGAGAGGAGATGTGTCACGGGAGGGAGAGGGAGGCAACCAAAGGCCTTAGGTATGATTGCTCCTCCTTTTCCCCACTATATATAGGGCCAAGGGAGAGGGGGGAGGCGCAGCCTTGCCCCCTCCTCCAAGGAAGGGGTGCGGCTAAGGATGGGGAGGAGTCCATCCTCCCCAAGGCACCTCGGAGGTGCCTTCCCCCTTTAGGACTCTTCCCTTTTTCCTTTATCTTGGCGCATGGGCCTCTAGGGGCTGGTGCCCTTGGCCCATGTAGGCCAAGGCGCACCCCCTACAGCCCATGTGGCCCCCCGGGGCAGGTGGCCCCACCCGGTGGGCCCCCGGGACCCTTCCGGTGGTCCCGGTACAATACCGATGACCCCGAAACTTGTCCCGATGGCCGAAACAGGACTTCCTATATATAAATCTTCACCTCCGGACCATTCCGGAACTCCTCGTGACGTCCGGGATCTCATCCGGGACTCCGAACAACATTCGGTTACCACATACAAGCTTCCTTTATAACCCTAGCGTCATCGAACCTTAAGTGTGTAGACCCTACGGGTTCGGGAGACATGTAGACATGACCGAGACGTTCTCCGGTCAATAACCAACAGCGGGATCTGGATACCCATGTTGGCTCCCACATGTTCCACGATGATCTCATCGGATGAACCACGATGTCAAGGACTCAATCGATCCCGTATACAATTCCCTTTGTCTAACGGTATTGTACTTGCCCGAGATTCGATCGTCGGTATACCGATACCTTGTTCAATCTCGTTACCGGCAAGTCTCTTTACTCGTTCCGTAACACATCATCCCGTGATCAACCCCTTGGTCACATTGTGCACATTATGATGATGTCCTACCGAGTGGGCCCAGAGATACCTCTCCGTTTACACGGAGTGACAAATCCCAGTCTCGATCCGCATAAAACAATAGATACTATCGGAGATACTTGTAGTGCACCTTTATAGTCACCCAGTTACGTTGTGACGTTTGATACACCCAAAGCACTCCTACGGTATCCAGGAGTTACACGATCTCATGGTCAAAGGAAGAGACACTTGACATTGGCAAAGCTCTAGCAAATGAACTACTCGATCTTTTGTGCTAGTCTTAGGATTGGGTCTTGTCCATCACATCATTCTCCTAATGATGTGATCCCGTTATCAACGACATCCAATGTCCATAGCCAGGAAACCATGACTATCTGTTGATCACAACGAGCTAGTCAACTAGAGGCTCACTAGGGACATATTGTGGTCTATGTATTCACACGTGTATTACGATTTCCGGATAATACAGTTATAGCATGAATAAAAGACAATTATCATGAACAAGGAAATATAATAATAATACTTTTATTATTGCCTCTAGGGCATATTTCCAACAGTCTCCCACTTGCACTAGAGTCAATAATCTAGTTCACATCGCCATGTGATTAACACTCACAGGTCACATCGCCATGTGACTAATACCCAAGAGTTTACTAGAGTCAGTAGTCTAGTTCACATCACTATGTGATTGACACTCAATGAGTTTTATGTTTGATCATGTTGCTTGTGAGAGAGGTTTTAGTCAACGGGTCTGAACCTTTCAGATCCGTGTGTTCTTTACAAATCTCTATGTCATCTCCTAGATGCAGCTACCACGCTCTATTTGGAGCTATTCCAAACAACTGTTCTACTTGGAGCTATTCTAAATTATTGCTCCATTATATGTATCCGGTCTCTCTACTCAGAGCTATCCGGATAGGTGTCAAGCTTGCATCGTCGTAACCTTTACGACGAACTCTTTTACCACCTCCATAATCGAGAAAATTCCTTAGTCCACTAGTTACTAAGGATAACTTTGACCGCTGTCCTGTGAGCCATTCTTGGATCACTCTTGTACCCCTTGACTGACTCATGGCAAGGCACACTTCAGGTGCGGTACACAGCATAGCATACTGAAGAGCCTACGTCTTAAGCATAGGGGACGACCTTCGTCCTTTCTCTCTATTATGCCGTGGTCGAGCTTTAAGTCTTAACTTCGTACCTTACAACTCAGGCAAGGACTCCTTCTTTGACTGGTCCATCTTGAACACCTTCAAGATCATGTCAAGGTATGTGCTCATTTGAAAGTATTATTAAGCATTTTGATCTATCCTTATAGATCTTGATGCTCAATGTTCAAGTAGCTTAATCCAGGTTTTCTATTGAAAAACACCTTTCAAATAACCCTATATGCTTTCTAGAAATTCTACATCATCTCTGATCATCAATATGTCAACAACATATACTCATCAGAAATTCTATAGTGCTCCCACTCACTTCTTTGGAAATACAAGTTTCTCATAAACTTTGTATAAATCCAAAATCTTTGATCATCTCATCAAAGCGTACATTCCAACTCCGAGATGCTTACTCCAGTCCTTAGAAGGATCGCTGGAGCTAGCATACCTTTTAGCATCCTTAGGATCGACAAAACTTTTCTGATTGTATTGCATACAACCTTTCCTTACGAAAACTAGTAAGGAAACTTGTCTTGACATCCATCTGCCAGATTTCATAAATGCAGCTAATGCTAACATGATTCTGACGGACTTTAAGCATCGCTACGAGTGAGAAAATCTCATCGTAGTCAACTCCTTGAACTTGTCGGAAAACACTTCGCCACAAGTCGAGCTTCATAGATGGTGACATTACCATCCACGTCCGTCTTCTTCTTAAAAGATCCATTTATCTCAATGGATTGCCGATCATCGGGCAAGTCCATCAAAGTCCATGCTTTGTTCTGATATATGGATACTATCTCGGATTTCATGGCTTCTAACCATTTGTCGGAATTCGGGCCCACCATCGCTTCTCCATAGCTCGTAGGTTCATTGTTGTCTAGCAACATGACCTTCAAGACAGGATCACCTTACCACTCCGAAGTAGTACGTGTCCTTGTCGTCCTACGAGGTTTGGTAGTGACTTGATCCGAAGTTTCATGATCAATATCATAAGCTTCCACTTCAATTGGTGTAGGTGCCACAGGAACAACTTCCTGTGCCCTGCCACACACTAGTTGAAGAGACGGTTCTCCACCATCCTCCCACTCAACTCTTTCGAGAGAAACCTTTCCTCGAGAAAGGACCCGATTCAAGAAACAATCCATATTGCTTTCGGATCTGAATTAGGAGGTATACCCAACTGTTTTGGGTGTCCTATGAAGATGCATTTTATCCGCTTTGGGTTCGAGCTTAATCCTGAAACTTTTTCACATAAGCGTCGCAGCCCCAAACCTTTAAGAAACGACAACTTAGGTTTCTCTAAACCATAATTCATACGGTGTCATCTCAACGGAATTACGTGGTGTCCTATTTAAAGTGAATGTGGTTGTCTCTAATGCCTAACCCATGAACGATAGTGGTAATTCGATAAGAGACATCATGGTACGCACCATATCCAATAGGGTGCAACTATGATGTTCGGACACACCATCACACTATGGTGTTCCAGGCGGTATTAATTGCGAAACAATTTCCACAATGTCTTGATTGTGTGCCAAAACTCGTAACTCAGATATTCATCTCTATGATCATATCATAGACATTTTATCCTCTTGTCACAATGATCTGCTACTTCACTCTGAAATTACTTGAACCATTCAATAATTCAGACTTGTGTTTCATCAAGTAAATATACTCAACATCTACTCGAATCATCTATGAAGTAAGAACATAACGATATTTACTGCATGCCTCAGTACTTATTGGACTGCACACATCAAAATGTGTTACTTCCAACAAGTTGCTATCTTGTTCCATCTTATTGAAACCGAGGCTTTTCAGTCATCTTGCCTATGTGGTATGATTTGCATATCTCAAGTGATTCAAAATCAAGTGAGTCCGCACGGTCCATTTGCATGGAGTTTCTTCATGCATATACACCAATAGACATGGTTCGCATGTCTCAAACTTTTCAAAACGAGTGAGTCCAAAGATCCATCAACATGGAGCTTCTTCATGCGTTTTATACCAATATGACTTACACAGCAGTGCCACAAGTAAGTGGTACTATCATTACTATCTTATATCTTTTGGCATGAAAATGTGTATCACTACGATCGAGATTCAATAAACCCTTCATTTTAGGTGTAATACCATTGAAGGTATTATTCAAATAAACAGAGTAACCATTATTCTCCTTAAATGAATAACCGTATTGCGATAGACATAATCCAATCATGTCTATGCTCAACGCAAACACCAATCTCGGTGGTAGAGGGAGCGTGCGATGCTTGATCATATCAACCTTGGAAACGCTTCCAACATATATCGTCAGCTCACCTTTAGCTAGTCTCCGTTTATTCCGTAGCTTTTATTTCGAGTTACTAATACTTAGCAACCGAACCGGTATCCAATACCCTGGTGCTACTAGGAGTACTAGTAAAGTACACATTAACATAATGTATATCCAACATACTTCTATCGACCTTGCCAGCCTTCTCATCTACCAAGTATCTAGGGTAATGCTGCTCCAGTGGTTGTTCCCCTTATTATAGAAGCACTTAGTCTTGGGTTCAACCTTGGGTTTCTTCACTAGAGCAGCAGCGGAATTGCTGTTTCATGAAGTATCCCTTTGTTCCCTTGCCCTTCTTGAAAACTAGTGGTTTCACCAACCATCAACAATTGATGCTCCTTCTTGATTTCTACTTTCGCGGTGTCAAACATCACGAATATCTCAAGGATCATCATATCTATCCCTGATATGTTATAGTTCATCACGAAGCTCTAGCAGCTCGGTGGCAATGACTTTGGGGAAACATCACTATCTCATCTGGAAGATTAACTCCCACTGGATTCAAGTGATTGTTGCACTCAGACAATCTGAGCACAAGCTCAACGATTGAGCTTTTCTCCCTTAGTTTGCAGGCTAAGAAAATCGCCGGAGGTCTCATACCTCTTGACGTGGGCACGAGCCTGAAATCCCAATTTCAGCCCTCAAAACATCTCATATGTTCCGCGACGTTTCGAAAATGTCTTTAGTGCCTCAACTCTAAACCGTTTAACTGAACTATCACGTAGTTATCAAAACATGTATGTCTGATGTTCACAACATCCACAAACGACGTTTGGGGTTCAGCACACTGAGCGGTGCATTAAGGTCATAAGCTTTCTACTGATCGCATAATCGCTACTATCAACTTTCAACTATATTTTCTCTAGGAACATATCTAAACAGTAGAACTATAGCGTGAGCTACGACATAATTTGCAAAATCCTTTTGACTATGTTCAGGATAATTAAGTTCATCTTATGAACTCCCACTTAGATAGACATCCCTCTGGTCATCTAAGTGATTACATGATCCGAGTCAACTAGGCCGTGTCCGATCATCACGTGAGACGGACTAGTTAACGTCGGTGAACATCTTCATGTTGATCGTATCTACTATACGACTCATGCTCGACCTTTCGGTCTCCGTGTTCCGAGGCCATGTCTGCACATGCTAGGCTCGTCAAGTTAACCCTAAGTGTTTTCGCTGTGTAAAACTGTCTTACACCCGTTGTATGTGAACGTAAGAATCCATCACACCCGATCATCACGTGGTGCTTAGAAGCGACGAACTGTAGCAACGGTGCACAGTTAGGGGAGAACACTTCTTGAAATTTTGTAAGGGATCATCTTATTTACTACCGTCGTCCTAAGTAAACAAGATGCATAAACATGATAAACATCACATGCAATCAAATAGAGTAGTGACATGATATGGCCAATATCATATAGCTCCTTTGATCTTCATCTTCGGGGCTCCATGATCATCTTGTCACCGGCATGACACCATAATCTCCATCATCATGATCTCCATCATCGTGTCTTCATGAAGTTGTCACGCCAATGACTACTTCTACTTCTATGACTAACGCGTTTAGCAATAAAGTAAAGTAAGTTACATGGCGTTCTTCAATGACACACATGTCATACAAAAAATAAAGACAACTCCTATGGCTCCTGCCGGTTGTCATACTCATCGACATGCAAGTCGTGATTCCTATTACAAGAACATGATCAATCTCATACATCACATATCATTCATCACATTCTTCTTGGCCATATCACATCACATAGCATACCCTGCAAAAACAAGTTAGACGTCCTCTAATTGTTGTTGCATGTTTTACGTGGCTGCTATGGGTTTCTAGCAAGAACGTTTCTTACCTACGCAATACCACAACGTGATATGCCAATTGCTATTTACCCTTCATAAGGACCCTTTTCATCGAATCCGTTCCGACTAAAGTGGGAGAGACTGGCACCCGCTAGCCACCTTATGCACCAAGTGCATGTCAATCGGTGGAACCTGTCTCACGTAAGAGTACGTGTAAGGTCGGTCCGGGCCGCTTCATCCCACAATACCGTCGAAACAAGATTGGACTAGTAACGGTAAGCATATTGAACAACATCAACGCCCACAACTACTTTGTGTTCTACTCGTGCAAAGAATCTACGCAATAGACCTAGCTCATGATGCCACTGTTAGGGAACGTAGCAGAAATTCAAAAATTTTCTTACGTATCACCAAGATCTATCTATGGAGAGACCAGCAACGAGTAGAAAGGAGAGTGCATCTACATACCCTTGTAGATCGCTAAGCGGAAGCGTTCAAGTGAACGGGGTTGATGGAGTCGTACTCGTCGTGATTCAGATCACCGATGATCAAGTGCCGAACGGACGGCACCTCCGCGTTCAACACACGTACAGCCCGGTGACGTCTCCCACGCCTTGATCCAGCAAGGAGAGAGGGAGAGGTTGAGGAAGACTCCATCCAGCAGCAGCACAACGGCGTGGTGGTGATGGAGGAGCGTGGCAATCCTGCAGGGCTTCACCGAGCACCTACGGGAGAGGAGATGTGTCACGGGAGGGAGAGGGAGGCAACCAAAGGCCTTAGGTATGATTGCTCCTCCTTTTCCCCACTATATATAGGGCCAAGGGAGAGGGGGGAGGCGCAGCCTTGCCCCCTCCTCCAAGGAAGGGGTGCGGCTAAGGATGGGGAGGAGTCCATCCTCCCCAAGGCACCTCGGAGGTGCCTTCCCCCTTTAGGACTCTTCCCTTTTTCCTTTATCTTGGCGCATGGGCCTCTAGGGGCTGGTGCCCTTGGCCCATGTAGGCCAAGGCGCACCCCCTACAGCCCATGTGGCCCCCCGGGGCAGGTGGCCCCACCCGGTGGGCCCCCGGGACCCTTCCGGTGGTCCCGGTACAATACCGATGACCCCGAAACTTGTCCCGATGGCCGAAACAGGACTTCCTATATATAAATCTTTACCTCCGGACCATTCCGGAACTCCTCGTGACGTCCGGGATCTCATCCGGGACTCCAAACAACATTCGGTTACCACATACAAGCTTCCTTTATAACCCTAGCGTCATCGAACCTTAAGTGTGTAGACCCTACGGGTTCGGGAGACATGTAGACATGACCGAGACGTTCTCCGGTCAATAACCAACAGCGGGATCTGGATACCCATGTTGGCTCCCACATGTTCCACGATGATCTCATCGGATGAACCACGATGTCAAGGACTCAATCGATCCCGTATACAATTCCCTTTGTCTAACGGTATTGTACTTGCCCGAGATTCGATCGTCGGTATACCGATACCTTGTTCAATCTCGTTACCGGCAAGTCTCTTTACTCGTTCCGTAACACATCATCCCGTGATCAACCCCTTGGTCACATTGTGCACATTATGATGATGTCCTACCGAGTGGGCCCAGAGATACCTCTCCGTTTACACGGAGTGACAAATCCCAGTCTCGATCCGCATAAAACAATAGATACTATCGGAGATACTTGTAGTGCACCTTTATAGTCACCCAGTTACGTTGTGACGTTTGATACACCCAAAGCACTCCTACGGTATCCAGGAGTTACACGATCTCATGGTCAAAGGAAGAGACACTTGACATTGGCAAAGCTCTAGCAAATGAACTACTCGATCTTTTGTGCTAGTCTTAGGATTGGGTCTTGTCCATCACATCATTCTCCTAATGATGTGATCCCGTTATCAACGACATCCAATGTCCATAGCCAGGAAACCATGACTATCTGTTGATCACAACGAGCTAGTCAACTAGAGGCTCACTAGGGACATATTGTGGTCTATGTATTCACACGTGTATTACGATTTCCGGATAATACAGTTATAGCATGAATAAAAGACAATTATCATGAATAAGGAAATATAATAATAATACTTTTATTATTGCCTCTAGGGCATATTTCCAACACGTGGGCCATTGGTCCCGGTTCATCTGGACCTTTTGGTCCCGGTTGGTGGGATGAACCGGGACCAATGGGCCTCACTCCTGGCCCACCACCATTGGTCCCGGTTCGTGGCTTGAACCGGGACCAAAGGCTCCCCTTTAGTCCCGGCTCATGTCACCAACCGGGACCAATGAGGTGCCTATATATACCCCTCGCTCGCGAGCAGAGCACCCCAGTGCTCTGTTTTTCTTTGGCCGAGGGGGAGAGGGCTTGGTGGTGCTCTAGCTCACCTCCTATGCACACAAGGTGTTCGATGGAATGCCCGAGCCACACTAACTTAAGCTTTCTCCTCTCCAAGGTCGACCTCCAAGCTCCATTTTCCATAATATTTGTCTAGGTTTAGCGGTCCGTCACGCCCCGTCCCCGTCTTTACTGTCGTCGATCACCCGCGCCGAGCTCATCGCCGGCACCACCGTGGTGAGCCTCTTGTTCTTATCTTCTTTCTGAAAGGAAAAATATTCTTACTTGTATGTTTACATAGATACTTGTATTATTTTCTTACTTTTATTATTGCATCTTATATAGTGCAATGGTTTTGGTATCCGCCCCCGTCGGCCCTCGTCCTGTCTATGATTCGGATGTGGTATATATATTATCTTTATAACTATTGGTTCATTTATTGTTTATGAAAATTATGCCGACCAACATGACATAGATTTTATTTATGTAGGATGTATGTGAATCGGAAATGCCAACCGACCCTATTGTCGAGAGGTTAAATTTAGTTGAAGAAGAAAACAATCTGTTGAAGGAAAAAATAAAAAAATTGAGGAGGAGAAGATGATATTGGAGTTGCATGTTGCGGATGTCGTCGATGATCACAAGATCAAGATGGATGCAATGCGCTTGAAGATTAGAAAGATTAGAAAATATGCCATTCATACCGAGGCTTGGTATCATTTTGCCGTTGGATCAATTGTTACCTTGGTTGCGATTATGATCGCATTTGTTTTCGCATTGAAATGTTTTACATAGTTTCAATGTATGGTTTAATTAATTAGATGCTCTGGAGAGCTATATGTTGTTAGATGAGAACTATGTATGCACTTTGGTTTTAATGTGATGATGAACTTCTATTAATTTGGACACTTAATTATATACAATGCACGTAGATGAACCGACAATGGATGTACGGTGACAGACACACCCGCGAGTACATTAAGGGCGTGCATGAGTTTCTCGATGCGGCTGAGGCAAACAAGCAGAATGGTTTTATGTGTTCTCCATGCACTAAATGTGGGAATACGAGGTCTTACTCTAACCGGAAAATCCTTCACTCCCACCTGCTTTACAAGGGTTTCATGCCACACTATAATGTTTGGACGAGGCACGGAGAAATAGGGGTTATGATGGAAGACGGCAAGAAGAAGAGTACGATGACAACTATGTGCCCCCTGAATACGGTGATGCTGCAACGGGGGGAGCTGGTGAAGATCAAGAGGAACCAGACGATGTGCCCAATGATGCTGCAACGGGTGAAGCTGATGAAGATCAAGAGGAACCAGACGATGTGCCTGATGATGATGATCTCCGCCGGGTCATTGTCGATGCAAGGACGCAATGCAAAAGTCAAAAGGAGAAGCTGAAGTTCGATCGCATGTTAGAGGATCACAAAAAAGGGTTATACCCCAATTGCGAAGATGGCAACACAAAGCTCGGTACCGTACTGGAATTGCTGCAGTGGAAGGCAGAGAATGCTGTGGCTGACAAAGGATTTGAGAAGCTACTGAAAATATTGAAGAAGAAGCTTCCAAAGGATAATGAATTGCCCGACAGTACATACGCAACAAAGAAGGTCGTATGCCCTCTAGGATTGGAGGTGGAGAAGATACATGCATGCCCTAATGACTGCATCCTCTACCGCGGTGCATACAAGGATCTGAACACAAGCCCGGTATGCGGTGCATTGCGGTATAAGATCAGACGAGATGACCCTGGTGATGTTGACGGCGAGCCCCCCAGGAAGAGGGTTCCTACAAAGGTGATGTGGTATGCTCCTATAATACCATGGTTGAAACGTCTGTTCAGAAACGAAGAGCATGCCAAGTTGATGCGATGGCACAGTGAGAACCGAAAGAAAGATGGGAAGTTGAGCGAACCCGCTGACGGGTCGCAGTGGAGAAAAATTGAGAGAAAGTACTGGGATGAGTTTGGAAAGGACCCAAGGAATGTATGGTTTTCTTTAAGCGCAGATGGCATTAATCCTTTCGGGGAGCAGAGCAACAATCACAACACCTGGCCCGTGACTCTATGTATGTATAAGCTTCCTCCTTGGATGTGTATGAAGCGGAAGTTCATTATAATGCCAGTTCTCATCCAAGGCCCTAAGCAACCCGGCAACGAAATTGATGTGTACCTAAGGCCATTAGTTGAAGAACTTTTACAGCTGTGGAATGGAAACGGTGTACGTACGTGGGATGAGCACAGGCAGGAGGAATTTAACCTTAAGGCGTTGCTGTTCGTGACCATCAACGATTGGCCCGCTCTCAGTAACCTTTCAGGACAGACAAACAAAGGATACCACGCATGCACGCACTGTTTAGATGACACTGAAAGTATATACATGGACAAATGCAGGAAGAATGTGTACCTGGACCATCGCCGATTTCTTTCGACCAACCATCAATGTCGAAAGAAAGGCAAGCATTTCAATGGCGAGGCAGATCACCGGAAGAAGCCCGCCATGCGTACCGGTGATCACGTACTTGCTATGGTCAATGATTTACACTACGTAATCTTTGGAAAGGGTCCTGGTGGACTAGCTGTTTCGAATGACGCTGAGGGACACGCACCCATGTGGAAGAAGAAATCTATATTTTGGGACCTACCCTATTGGAAAGACCTAGAGGTCCGCTCCTCAATCGACGTGATGCTCGTGACGAAGAACCTTTGCGTGAACCTGCTAGGCTTCTTGGGCGTGTATGGGAAGACAAAAGATACACCTGAGGCACGGGAGGACCTGCAACGTTTGCATGAAAAAGACGGCAAGCCTCCGAAGCAGTATAAAGGTCCTGCCAGCTACGCTCTTACGAAAGAAGAGAAAGAAATCTTCTTTGAATGCCTGCTCAGTATGAAGGTCACGACTGGATTCTCGTCGAATATAAAGGGAATAATAAATATGCCAGAGAAAAAGTTTCAGAACCTAAAGTCTCATGACTGCCATGTGATTATGACGCAACTGCTTCCGGTTGCATTGAGGGGGCTTCTACCGGAAAACGTCCGATTAGCCATTGTGAAGCTATGTGCATTCCTCAATGCAATCTCTCAGAAGGTGATCGATCCAGAAATCGTACCAAGGCTAAGGAGTGATGTGGCGCAATGTCTTGTCAGTTTCGAGCTGGTGTTCCCACCATCCTTCTTCAATATCATGACACACGTCCTAGTTCATCTAGTCGACGAGATTGTCATCCTGGGGCCCGTATTTCTACACAATATGTTCCCCTTTGAGAGGTTCATGGGAGTCCTAAAGAAATATGTCCGTAACCGCGCTAGGCCAGAAGGAAGCATCTCCATGGGCCATCAAACAGAGGATGTTATCGGGTTTTGTGTTGACTTCATTCCTGGCCTTAAGAAGATAGGTCTTCCTAAATCGCGGTATGAGGGGAGACTGACTGGAAAAGGCACTCTTGGAAGAGACTCAATAATATGCAGGGACGGATATTCTTGGTCTCAAGCACACTACACAGTTCTACAAAACTCTACCTTGGTGACCCCGTATGTCGATGAACACAAGAACAGTCTGCGCTCCAAACACCCGGAGCAGTGCGATGACTGGATTACATGTGAACACATCAGGACTTTCAGCAGTTGGTTGGAAACACGTCTCAAAGGTGACAACACTATTTGTGATGAGTTGTACTTGTTGTCCAGGGGACCATCTTTGACTGTATTGACTTACAAAGGATACGAGATAAATGGGAATACATTTTACACGATCGCCCAAGATCAAAAGAGCACCAACCAAAACAGCGGTGTCCGCTTTGATGCAGCAACCGCGAGTGGAAAGGGCACATATTATGGTTACATAGTGGACATATGGGAACTTGACTACGAACCTGATTTTAAGGTCCCTTTGTTTAAGTGCAAATGGGTCAATCTGTTAGGCGGCGGGGTACAGGTAGACCCACAGTACGGAATGACAACAGTGGATCTGAAAAATCTTGGGTACACTGACGAACCGTTCGTCCTAGCCAATGATGTGGCACATGTTATCTATGTGAAGGACATTGTCTACCAAACCGAGAAAAAGAAAAGATAAGGAAGCGAATACATCATACGATGAGCCAAAGCGCCACATAGTTCTTTCAGGAAAAAGGAACATCCTGGGAGTGGACGGCAAGATAGACATGTCTGAAGATTATGAAAAGTTTCATGAAATTCCTCCCTTCAATGTCAAGGCTGACCCAAGCATCCTGATAAATAATGAAGATTATCCATGGTTACGGTGCAATAAGCAAATGACACAAGCGAAGAAAAAGTGAAGACTTTCTCCCGCAACTATTATGATGATACCATGCCAACTTTGTAACACACAAACATGCTACCATTGTCCGTTTTGTACATGCACATGCTATGTGGGTGAAATTATGATACCATGCCAACTTTTAACTTTTTCAGAGTTCATTTGAAATGCTTTCATGTCTTATGGTTCGGCCCTCGTAATACCATGACCATTAGTCCCTGGCCCATGCCAACTTTCAACTTTTAACTTTCTAAAACTAATGGCACTAACAGAAAGTTTATAATTTTGCTCCTCGCCCCTGGCCCATGACCATTAGTCCCGGTTTGTGCCACAAACCGGGACTAAAGGGTTGGTCCTCGTTGCGGGCAGAGTTTAGTCCCACCTCGCCAACCGAAGGGGGCTCACACCGGTTTATAAGCCCTTCCTTCTCTGCCTTGTTGAGCTCCTCTCAAAGTGAAAATAGATGCCCTAATAGAGAAAAGTTTAACCTAAATTCATAGTGAATTTCTCTGAAATTCATAGAAATTTACTAGGAATTTAGGTTGAATTTTCTCTATAAGCGCATCTATTCTCATTTTTAGTAAGTTAATCACAAACTTGTGATTCAAACAATTTTCAAAGAATTCAAATTTTAACTATTCAAATTTGAAAACTAATGGCACTAGCAGAAAGTTTATAAGTTTTCTAAAACTAATGGCACTAAGAGAAAGTTTATAATTTTGCTAACCTAAAAGCAAACAGAATTAAAAATTAAAACAAAAAACTAAAAAAGTGTTTTCAAATTTGAAAACTAATGGCACTAACAGAAAGTTTATAATTTTTCTAAAACTAAAAGCAAAAAGAATAAAAAAATAAAGCAAAAAACAAAAGAAAATAAATAATGCAGAAAACAAAACAAAAAAACTGGAAAAAATAGCAACA
>NC_057797.1:37392205-37393089 GCF_018294505.1 Triticum aestivum | reverse complement strand
TGCAGAAAACAAAACAAAAAACTGTAAAAAAATTAAATATAGCAACAATAAGTATTTTGTTGTAAGTAGAAACAAAAAAACAAAAAAACAAAAAAAGTGCCACCTACTAGGCACCCACGGCCTGAATACGACTAGAAACCCTACCATGGGCCAGTATTCAGGCCCACAGGAGGCCCAGTAGGCCCACATGAACACATTGCACGGTTAGGCCTGAAAGCCTGCTTTAGAGAGGAGCTCAAGAGGGAAGGCGCACCGCACCTTATAAACAGGTGCGGCTCCCTCTCAACTAGCGAGGTGGGACTAAACATTTGGGCGCGGGGCAGCACAAGGCCTTTGGTCCCAGTTGGTGGCACCAACCGGGACTAAAGGGGGCATTGGTCACGGTTGGTGCCACGAACTATGACCAATGCCCCTCTGTAGTCCCGGTTGGTGCCACCAACCGGGACCAAAGGCCGCCGCTTCCCGCCCTTTGGGCTGCTAAAAATTGGTCTTTGGTCCTGGTTGGTGGCACGAACCGGGACCATAGGTAGGCATTCTTCCCAGTTCGTGCCACGAACCGGGACCAATGCTCTGGCTATATATGCAACACTTGGGAAATTTCTGCCAACTGCTCCCATTCCTCATCGTCGATGCCGCCAGGCTGCCCCTCTCGCGTCGTTGCCGCCGCCGAGCCCTGCCCCTCGTCGTCGCCTCCGCCACTACCGAGCCCTGCCCCGACGCCGTCAGGCTGCTCCACTTCGCCGTCCTCGCCGCCGCCGCCGAGCCCTACCCCGACGCCTTCGCGGCCTGCTCCCACTGTGAGCTGCCGTGCCGTTCCCTTCCTTTCCTTCTCTCTCCCCGCCGCGCCCTGCCGCCGCCGCCAGCCGTGCTCTCTTGCCGCGCCC
>NC_057797.1:37390156-37391713 GCF_018294505.1 Triticum aestivum | reverse complement strand
CGCCCGCCGTGCTCTGCCTCGACGCCGCCGCCTGGCCGCGCTCCGCTTGCCACGCCGCCGCCGGTTTGCCGCCGCACCCCGCCTCCGCCGCCCGCCTCTGTTAGTTTTTTTTGAGATATGTATGCATGTGTGTAGTGTATATGTGTATGTATGTGTATGTGTGTGCATTGTATATGTGTGTGCATGCAGATATGTATTAGTTTTTTATTTAGGTTGTTAATTAGTAGATATTAATTTTGTTCATATATGTATGGATGCATGTGGCTATGTCTGTATGTATGTATCGGGTATGTCGTTGTCGATATACCCCCTACCAGATAACTTCGACATGAGGGGGGTCGATATACCCCCTCCCCGATAACTTCGACATGATGGGGGGAGGGGTCGCCGAGGGTTCGAGGGTCACCGAGTGTTCGAGGGTTCGTGGGGGCGAGGGTCGGGAACTAACTAGGGTAGAGGGTCGAGGGTTGCCGAGTGTTCGAGGGATCGAGGGGGCGAGGGTCAGGAACTAGCTAGGGTAGAGGGTCGAGGGTCGCCAAGTGTTCGAGGGGGCGAGGGTCGGGAAGAAGAGGAGAAAAAAAGAGGAGAAGAAGAAGGAATAGAGTATAAGAAAACTTCTTCTCCTCTATTCTTTCTTCTTCTCTTCTTTTTTTTCTTCTTCTTCCTCTTCTCAAGGGGTCAAGGGTCGAGGGTTTCAGGGTCGAGGGTTCGAGGGTTCTATAGGGTCGAGGGATCGAGGGTCGAGGGTTCCAGGGTCATCTAGGGGTCGAGGGTTCCAGGGTCGTCAAGGGTTCGAGGGGTCGAGGATCGCCGAGGGGTCGAGAGAGGTTTCCTAGTGTCAAAGTATTGAAGAAATCCATGGCTTCATCATTAGCCGGAAGTAACCAGGGCATGACGAAGTCCTCCAAAGTTATTTTGGAATGGTGTCCCAGATAGGATAATTTGCCTTTTTGTATGAATTTCAGCAAAGGCCTTCCAAATAACGATATTTGGAAGGTTCTTGCTGAACTTTGTACCAAAAAGCGAATTATCCTATCTGGGACTCCATTCCAAAATAACTTTGGATAGCTTCGTACCATCATGCACCTGTTACTTTCGCCTAATAATGAAGACATGGTTTTGTTGAATCCTTTGACACTAGGCAAACTCCCGACCCCTCGGCGATCCTCTCGAACATGAGAGGAATAAGAGGATAAAAAAAGAAGAGGAAGAAGAAAAAAAAAAGAGGAGAAGAAAGAATAGAGGAGTTCTTCTCCTCTATTCTTTCTTCTCCTCTTTTTTTTTCTTCTTCTTCCTCTTTATTTTATCGGGAACGAGGGTCGTCGAGGGTCGCCGAGCGGTAGAGGAGAAACCCTAAATAGAAAGTATCATCGGTGTGAGATACATGTACCGTCGGTGTCGGAGACTACATCCACGTCCCACAAGTGGCGTGGGCTTCGACGCCCACGTCACTTGTGGGACGTGGATGTAGTGTCCGACACCGATGGCCACATGTATCTCACACCCACGATACTTGCTATTTAGGGTTTCCTCTACCGTTCGGCGACCCTGACCCTC
>NC_057797.1:37377591-37389482 GCF_018294505.1 Triticum aestivum | reverse complement strand
CTCACACCCACGATACTTGCTATTTAGGGTTTCCTCTACCGCTCGGTGACCCTCGACGACCCTCGTTCCTGATAAAAAAAAAGAGGAAGAAGAAGAAAAAAAGAGGAGAAGAAAGAATAGAGGAGTAGAACTCCTCTATTCTTTCTTCTCCTCTTTTTTTCTTCTTCTTCCTCTTTTTTTTATCCTTGAAGCGTTGTCGAGGCCACCCCAAACCCTAGAGAAGAAGCGTCGAGGCCACCCCAAACCCTAGAGAAGCAGCGTTGAGGCCACTAATTAATATTAGTTCTACGTTTGCCACTAATATATCCATCTGTCATGTTTGAATAATAATTGCCATGTTGTCAATATTTGTAGAAACTATGGACACCGCCCAAGACGAAGTACAAGAAGAGTTGTTGGGGGACATAATCGCACGAGGAAGTGATGCCGTCTGCTTGTTGTTTCTCAACGACACCGATGGTCTAGAAGCAGCTGGCTATGATTATGATGGCTCCGGTGACCTAATGCCGGTGCAAGAAGGAGACCGTGAGGACGGCTCCGGTGACCCAATGCCGGTGCAAGAAGGAGACCATGATGACGTCTCCGGTGACCGAACCGAGTCCGGCCAGGTATATATATTAGTTAAGCTTCTGCTGACTAGCTAATTGATGCATTCATTGTTTTGGTATGTACACATATTAATTAAGTCTTTGTTCTTTTTTCTTGCCCTTCGGATCGAGCACAACTTCGGTAAAGAGACGAGGCCCGAAGAAAAAGTTGAGCTCGGATGAAAAGTTTGAGATCATAGCAATCGCGCCCGACGGCCAACCGATTGAACCCCTCCAGACAAAGAGCGCATTTGTTGCTCAGTGCGGTCTTTTGGTTAGGGACAAGATCCCGATCAGCATCCAGCAATGGTTTAAGCCGGCTACAGAAGACCCTGAGGTGTCTTATGTCAATGATATGCAGAAAAATGATCTTTGGACTGAGCTGAAGTAAAATTTCACCCTACCGCTAGAGGATAATCCAGAGAAGCCAGTTAAAGAGCAATTAATCAAGTCTTTTGCGCTTAAGAGGATGGCAGAACTATTCAGGAGGTGAAAGAAAGAGCTGAATAAGTTTGTCGAAAATAATGAGACACCAGAATTCAAGGGCAGATATGAGAAGATCAGAGATCACTGGCCCGCATTTGTGGCCCACAAAACATCGGAAAAGAGTAAGAAGATGTCGGTGACAAACAAGCAAAATGCTGCAAAGAAGAAGCATCACCATCGCACGGGGTCAGGTGGCTACCTCGTAGCCCGGCCTAAGTGGGCCAAGACTGAGAATGATCTGGTTGATAAAGGGATCGAACCAGAGACAATTAACTGGCCATACCGTTGCCGAACTTGGTTCTTCGGGGCTGGCGGAACCTTGGACCCTGTAACAGGGAAGTGCATTTGGACGAACGATCAAATAGACATACCAGTCAGGAAGCTTCAACACTATATCGAAGCAGCGCAGCAAGGGACGTTCTTTCCAGACAGAGAGAACGACGAGCTCACAATGGCCCTCGGGAATCCTGAGCAACCTGGACGGACACGAGGCACGCCAGGCTCCATTCCGCGGAAGGTTGGGTTTCCGGACGCAGGCGGTTACAAATCCCATGAGAGGAGGAAAAAAGTGCTGCAGACCCAAATGCAGGCGCTGCAAGCAAGGGTACAAGCGATAAAGGAACGAGAAGCAAATCGTAGCAAACGTACTGCCGAAGCTTCCCCCGAAGCTACCCCGCCATCTCAGCGGAGAAGCAGCGTGGCTTCCACCGAGCTGCTTCAGCCGGAGCATGCCTTGACGGCTTCTGCCAGCTATCCCGTGGATGCTATCATGGAGTCTCAAAATTGCCACCTTATGACGCAATGGATGAATTTGAAGGTCAAGGCGGCTATTGGCTCTGTTTATCCTACTGAACCCGGTGCAACTTTTCACTGCCGGCCGATTCCAGAAGGATATGCAAGGGTGATGGTGGATGAAATAACGGAGGGATTTGAGGACCTCCAGCTTGACCACCCTACCAGTGAAGGGGAGACTAGGCTGGGGTCTGCTCTGAAGACTCCATGCCTATGGCGGAAGGAGCTCATCAACCTTCCGAACTGAACGCCTCCGCCTCCTCCTCCTCCTCCGGCAAGTCAGGGCACTCCGCCTCCTCCACCGCCTCCTCCTCCGGCGAGTCAGGGCACTCCGCCTCCTCCACCGCCTCCTCCTCCGGCGAGTGACGATCAGGGCACTCGACCGGCTCCTTCTCCAGCGCATGGCGGCACTTCGCCTCCTTCTCCGCCTGCGCCGACGCGCCCGAGCAGCCAGCCTCCTCCATCTCCGCCTCGTCAGCAAGGGCGGAAGAGACCTGCCGCCACTCTGGCTGCTCCGGCGCGTCGTAGTCCTTCTCCTCCGCCTCGTAAGCAAGTAAAGAAGACAACCGCTCCGTCTGCTCGGCCGGTGTCTAGCAGTACAGCCAGAGGCGGGAGGACATACAGATTCGGTCCTTCTCTGAAGACTCCAGAGAAGTTACCATACGAGAGGACCCTGGAGGAGAATGCCGAGATCGCACGAACCGAAGTGGATGACTGGTTTCAAGGGTTGAAAGCAAAGAGACATCCACTTCCGGAGGAGAAGGTAGATCCGGTGGAAGCGAAGCGCACTCTGGCTGCCCAGACAAAACCACCCAAGTCTCCGCCGAAAGGAAACTATGAGCGCATTATTGGAAAGGAATTTGCCGAAGCGGAGCGGTCAGGAAGCCCTGTCAGTGATCAAAGGCTGAAAGAACGACGTGCTGGGAAACAAATTGCCCAGCTCGGCGAACAAGCGAAGCAATCGTGCCCCCCGCTCAAGGTGCCTAGCGACAATTTCGCTAATGATCCGAGGATGGTGCCTGGTTATAGCAATCTTGCTGATTACCTGCCCGACGATGTACATTATGAACCCATGGAGGTGCAGATACAAAGATACGAGTACGGGAAGCCTCTCGTCAAAGATGATAGATCTCTATCAACGATGATGCGAAGATTGCATGATTGGTACTTGAAAATCTGCAGAGACTCTGGGGGGAGGAGTACTTTGTATGTGAAAGTTAAAAAGGAGCATGACCTCGTTGGAATTGAACTGTTGCCTATTCCATTTGAGGAGTTCTTTCAGTTTTTCAATCAATTGGCCCTCGATAAAACAACGGTCGCCTGCTACTGTCTGTAAGTAGTACTACTTCTATCATTAAGTCTCTCTATATAGCTCAGCTCTTTCATTGCATGTATTTATAATCATCCTCACTATATTATGCAGATTGAAGATCGTCGAATTGAAGAAAAGACAAGTCGGTGATATTGGGTTCATTAACACATATCTCATAGATGCAACTCAGATTAAATTTTATGCCGTAGCTACCGAGGCCAACTTGCTATGATCGTTGGTAATAAATGAAAACAAAGATATAATACTCTTTCCTTACAACTTCAAGTGAGTGTTACTGTCTTGTGCGTATTCGGTTTCCCTTATATATTAGTCAAGGTTATAGTAATGTAATTGATGAGTTATGCATGCGTGTGCAGTTTCCATTATATTCTCCTAGAGATTAAGCTTGAGCAGGGACTAGTAACCGTCTTAGACTCAAGACGAAAAGATCCCCAGGACTATGCATACATGACTCAAATACTTGAGAAGTAAGTTAAATCGATCATTATCCACCATATCAACAACTTTGTTCATTTCCTGATATATCAAGTAATTGTTTTCTTTGTCCGGCAGGGTTTGGAGAAAATTCACCAGAAAAGCTCCGGGACTGCCGAAGGAGCTGCAATTTAGACACCCGAAAGTAAGTACTATAGTAGCATGTTCCGCGCATCTACTAGTGATTCAAGCGCTAGTTTCATCAATACCATTTGACATTCTTGCTTATCAGTTTGATTGACCTCTATTTCTTGTAAAGTGGTTGTGGCAGGAACAAGGAATGATTTCTGTGGATACTACGTTTGCGAGTCCATCCGCCACACGACCTGTGAGCGGGGCTACACTGACGAACAATATGAAGTACGTAAATAACAACATTCACAATTTTATTTTATTACCATCATTTGTGTTAGGTTTCATTCATTCATATATATATATGTATTGACCCCCTTCTTTAAATTAGATGTTCCGGAAGCGGGATGAACTCCTAGCACCAGCTCGCATGCGAGCAATTCAAGAGCAATTGGCGGCATTCTTTCTTGATCACGTGATCGCTGAAGATGGAGAATACTATGTGGACCCTGAGTCCGTATGATTATATTTGTAAGAGATAATTATTGTATATATGTAGCCGGTAGTGTCGGATAGATATACGCGAACTTGTTATTCGACCAATCTCTCGGAGAAGGAGAGGTGGTCGATATCACTTCTCTCTGTATGCATATATGTTCATGACGATCTTCTGTTTCCTTCGTTTGCTTACTAGCTAGCTAGCGTGTCTAGTCCTCTCTATACGTATGTATAGTACGTAGCTCGACCAAGCACGGACATAAAAGAGGATACTTCTCTCTATTAATTATAGCTAGCTAACACAATATATGAAACACCTAAATTAACCCCCCCAAACCCCCAACCCCCCCCCCTTCAAAAAAAAAAACAAAAACCCCAGCCACAGAAATGCTGACGCGTGGATGCCTATTGGTCCCGGTTGGTGCCACCAACCGGGACCAAAGGGTCTCCTGCCTGGGCTCCGCGCACAGGCCACGTGGAGGCCCATCTGTCCCGGTTCTGGATTGGACCGGGACTAAAGGGACTTGGCATTAGTACCGACCCTTTAGTCCCGGTTCCAGAACCGTGACAAAAGGCCCTTACGAACCGGGACAACAGGCCCTTTTTCTACCAGTGGGAACAGAGTGGCCTTGCTTTTCTTCATCTTCGCGGCCTCCTTGGCAACGGCGGCGCCGCGGCCGGTGGTTTCCTATCTCTCTTGCCGTCGCCGGAAGTTGTGGGAGGGCGGCCGA
This sequence comes from Triticum aestivum, assembly GCF_018294505.1. Classification (NCBI taxonomy): domain Eukaryota; kingdom Viridiplantae; phylum Streptophyta; class Magnoliopsida; order Poales; family Poaceae; genus Triticum; species Triticum aestivum. The sequence continues at coordinate 37,384,509 of NC_057797.1, read as the reverse complement.
CCGTCGCCGAAGAGGCAGTGGCCACCCCGGCGGACTTGCCCGGGGTTGGAGCCAGTGCTTTCGGTCGGTGAACATTTTTCATCCCCAACCTATTCTTCCGTGCGGGCGGCGGTGCGGGGATGGTTTTCGATGGGGACAAGCCAGCAGCGGTGGACGAGTTGTGGCGGAAGGCTCTTAGCTACCCATTCTGGCAACAGAGGCGGCCATCAGTGGTAACGGCGGCGCATGGAGCGGCATTGGCGGGAAGGAGGCAGCCGCGAGGGTAGGAAAAATAGGCAGGCAAGATTTTGATCGGCCACATGGGCGCCGAGTATATTTAGGCATCATGGGGGTTCTTTTCGGCGGAGGAGTAAAAATTTTACTTTATAGATTTTAGGAGTTTGGCTAGGTGCCAGTTAGAGGAGTATACTGAAAATTTTACTCCATTGTAGACTTTTAGGGGATCGGCTAGAATTGCTATTAGGAATTATTCTGCTATGTCAATCTAAATGATCCTGGGTCCTTCAGGAATCACTGTTGGAGTTGTCAAACAAACCAATGATGGACATATCATGATGTAAATGGTTCTATAAGATATATTTTTTCGTTTTCTAACGACGCAATCTTAGATCTCATGTTCTTAAAACGACAACGGAAAACATAGAAATTTTATTCAAATGGATAAATTCAGTGCTAATTAAAAAAGAACAAAGCCTTTGACATGAGCATGGCATTTATGATGATATTCAAATGGTCCAACCAACATACGAGTCTTTGAGATGACTTTCTACATTCTTGTTGCTTCCGGGTGCCCTGTCCAACAAGGTGTGTATGTAAATGACTCAGTTATGGACTGCTCGAACACTGAAAATACATGATAAATTGTTGGGTACAAGTAGCCTAGATCCTGAACCTTTGAATCCTCCAAATGTTAGGCCAATCCTCTGTATGGGTCACTCCTCTGTATGATGATACATTCAGAAAGACAACTTCTTTATATGGATGAAATCCAAGGATAGTCCGTCGTGACAACCACCAACCATATATTCATTGTCAAGAATATCATCATTTTCAGAGTCTCATTCAACCTTTGCTTCCACTAGCGTTTCCTTGACGGAGTTTATCAACTTCAATGTCTTTTCTAATAGTTGTTCCATGTCATCGTCAGGTGTTATATTGCACTTCTTGTGCTCTTTGAGATACTCATTGCAGTTACTATCCTGTAAGACCCATGAACCAAGAACCGGACCATCATAAGGCATTATAGGTCTAAGGCAATTGTTATGCTTCAAGACCCAATTCATCTGGCCACTCGATTCCTCAAGGACCCAAACCTGAAGACGATATGTAATACTCTCTCCGTTCTTAAATATAGGGTGTATAGTTTTTGGCACGGAAATTAAAGAACGCATGTGAAGAGAAAATTTCACAAGTTTTGGGCTAGATTACACCTGACTAATTGACATGAGAAAATAGAGGAGCTTGCATAATATAAGGAAATGTAATCAAATCCCTAAAAGAATTCCAGACGAGTGGTGCAACGTAATACACCTTATATTTTGATTTTTTTCTCAAAAATCTATGCACCTAATATCAAGGAACCGAGGGAGTAGAAGTATATGGAAACCACGCAAAACGACAAATAGATGCAAGGTACACCCCTTTTTCTGATCGTCCAAGACGAAACTTTCGGCATTCAATTAGTTCACCATCCATCGGTGGTTTAATTACTTCATATGTATCATTTGTCAAATATATCCTGCAAAATATACTGTTAATAAACATGTGAATAAACCATGTAAGTAGAAAATACTATACGTTACTCATGAAGAAATTGGTAGGAAAAAAATGAGTTTAAAGAGTTTTAGGTACCTCATTATGAAATCAGTTTTGCAGTGCACGTAAAGTGTGCCCCCGTGATAGACGGCATAACGTCTCTCGTACAAGTCAGAAGATCGCATATCAGCGATGGTGCCAGCAGCCTTTCCCTGTCGAACAGAAGACCTTTCCTCCCAACAGCCTGACCTTGAGGAGAAACACATGCAAAACACACATAGACGGTGGTCATTCAGATTCCTCCATAGCAGGGTCTACTTCATCCTCTGAGTCTGATATGTTGTAATTATATTCTACGGTCTTTCTTTTGTAGCGAGGATGTGGGATCAGAAACACCTCATAGTGGGGCGACAACGTGGTATCAAACACAAGGTATTGTTGGTATGCGAAGTCTGGATCTGCCTCCTTAAACATAGACGGGCGCGTCGGTAAAGGACCCCAATGCTGCGTGGCCGGGTTAACCACGTAGTAATGGTCCTCGTGAACATCGAGTAAGAGGAGGCCGTTGCAGTGGTCCGCAATGCTGCAGCAATCTAGGCTCTCAGGGTACTCATCAGGACGGGGCAAGTAGCTAGTCGAACCTGCCGGAGATCGCAGGGCTGGCCGAGGGGCGGGCAAAGAACTCCGACAGAAGCGTGCCCCGGAAGTTGATGAATATGCCGCCGACCGCCAGCGGGAGGAGGTCCGAGCGCAGCAGGCCACTGGCATCGATGGTGGCACGCAGGGCCTTGCACGTGCAGCGGCATACGACAAGGGCGCGCGGCGCAACACGGCGGAGGATGTCAGCGAGCACGTCCTCGGGCAGCAGCTGCAGAAGATGCATGGTTCTCTATACCGTCCTCTGTTTGCTTCTTCCCTGTACGTGGTGCATGGTTTTGGCGAGGGACAAAATTCGGGAGTCACGCTATGGACGGAGGGAAGTGTTGAGTATATTATGTACGTATATATTATGTATTGAGCCCATTTTCTGTTTTTTTTCTATAATCGAGGTTGTGGCCTTTCTCTATACTCATATATATGTGTCTGGTGCACCGATCAATGCATTGTGTTTACACAGCCTATACTTCATATTCTACATGGTATCTATCGCAGGTCGGTCGACCTAACCCTAACCGTCGCAACCCGACGGCGGCTTTCGCGCCGCCGCCACCGCCGCCGGTCGCCGCTGCACTCTGCTCCTCGCTTCCGCAACCTCCTCCTTCCAACCCTAACCCTTGCCGCCATCGCAGCTCTTCGTAGCCGCCCTTCCCCATCCCCGCTCCTGCCCTCTCTCCATCTAGCCGCCGCAGCCCCTTATCCGCGCCGCCGCCGCTCCTCTTACCGTTGCCACCCCGGCCGCCCCGGCGCCCCCTCCAGCCGCAGCCACCACGCCTCCTTCCCCAGCCACCGTCGTCGCCGCTGCAATGTCTTCTGCTGCGTCGTCTTCCTTCAGCCCCATGTACGCGGGCGCGCCGTCTCCCTTCACCAACATGCGGCCGGCGCCGCCAATGGCCGGCGGCCACGCTCCGCCTGCCCTGGTTCAGCCCCTCGGCGGCTACACCACGCCACCGGCTTTCATGGCGGGCCATCTGGTCAACTTCGACGTGCTGCAGCAGCCGACCGGTGCCGGCTCCGCGGCTCTGGCCACCCCGCCGATGGCCGGCGGCCATGCTTCGCCCGCCCCAGTTCAGCCCTACGCCGGCTTCGCCTCGCTGCCAGTCTCCCCGCCATGGGGCCCTACTCCTTTGGCTGCCCTGCCCTTGACCTCATCACCGAGCCCCTTCGGCACCGGCGGCGCTTGGTACATGGACTCGGGCGCCACCGCCAAATGACATCTCATCCCGGTACCTTAAACTCATTCACTCCAGTTCGTACTCCTACTCGCATCACCGTTGGTAACGGTTCCTCTCTACCTATCACACATGTTGGTCATATTTCGTTTCCTTCCACATCTACGCCTGTTACCATGTCTAATGTTCTTGTTTCTCCTGATTTAGTTACGAACCTTGTCTCTGTTCGTCGTCTTGCTCGTGAGAATCAGATTATCGTTGAATTTGATGATGTCGGTTTTTCTGTGAAGGACGCCCGTACTCGAATGGTCCTTCACCGTTGTGATAGTCCCGACGAGCTCTATCCGGCGCACTCCTCCGCCACCGCCTCCACCACCCCAGTCGCCCTCGCTGCAGGTGTCTACCTTTGGCATGCTCGTTTGGGACACCCAAACCCCACCACTTTGCTCAAATTCTTCAGAGTTTTTCATTCTCATGCAATAAGATCGACGACCATACTTGTGAGGCGTGTCCTCTTGGCAAGCACGTTCGTCTTCCCTGTAGCGCTTCTACCACTATTTCCACTTTTCCGTTTCAGTTATTGAATAGTGATGTTTGGACATCCCCGGTTGCGAGCAACACGGGCTACCTATATTATTTGGTGATCTTAGATGATTTCTCTCATTATGTGTGGACATTTCCTCTTCGTCGCAAGTCCAACGCCCTTGCCACACTCACCGCCTTTCTCTCATTATGTGTGGACATTTCCTCTTCGTCGCAAGTCCGACGCCCTTGCCACACTCACCGCCTTTTATTCCTATGTCACCACACAGTTCGGTCATCCTATCCTTGCATTACAAACTGACAACGGAAAAGAGTTTGACAACATCGCTGTTTGTAACCTTCTAGCCTCTCACAGCACTATCTTCCGCCTCACTTGTCCCTACACGTCCCAACAAAATGGCCGTGCCGAGCGTATCCTTCGCACTCTTAACGACTGCGTTCGCACATTGCTCTTTCACTCTAACGTGCATCCCTGATTTTGGCCAGACACTCACGCCACCGCCACCCTCCTCATCAACATCCATCCGTGTTGCCCACGCTGAAACTATGCCCCTCACCATCTCCTTTTTGGTGCGCCCCCATCTTATGATGGCTTTCACATCTTTGGTTGTCTCTGATATCCTAGCATCGCCGCCACTGCGCATCATAAGCTTGCACCTCGCTCCGTCGCTTGCATCTTCCTCGGCTACCCACCTAACACCAAATGATACTGCTGCTACGATCCCGTCTCACATCGTGTATTCACCTCCCGGCATGTTCACTTTGATGAGAAGGTGTTTCCATTTCAGCAGATACCTCCAGCCGCCCCGTCGCCGCCGGCCACCGGCGGCCCTCTAGCGATCCCATCAGGTGGACGGCCCCGCTCGGTTCTTGGACCGCCTCCGGGCTTCGGTGGTCCTCGCGTCGTGGGACAAGCTGCGCCTCGCGCCCCCACGTCACCCTTGCCGACTCCGTCAGGGGCCTCGGCATCGCCCGTCTTGCCGGCCGCCGCTTTGCCGGCATCTTCGCCGGCCCCTTCGCCAGCCGCCGCATCGCTGGTATCTTCACCGGCCTCTTAGCTGGCATCTTTGTCAGCCGCCGCGTCGCCGATATCTTCACCGGCCACCTCGGGAGCCGCCCCTTCACCGGCCCCGTCGTCGACTGCCATGCCGGGTGCCTCGCCGGCGGCTTCGCCGGCCGTCTTGCCGCCCGCCTTGCCGGACGTTCCGGCGCTGCCGTCTCGCCCCGTCACACGGGCCCGAGCTGGCGTTCACCGTCCGAGTCTGTGATACTCGAGCGACGAGTACCTCCTCGCTGCCTCCACCGCGGAGCCGTCCCCTATTCCTGCGTCCGCTCGCGCAGCCCTTCGTGATCCTCACTGGCTTGCCGCGATGCAGGAAGAGTTCGACGCTCTCCAGCGGAACCGCACCTGGACACCGGTTCCCCGGCCTCCTCGCGCCAATGTCATCAGCGGCAAGTGGGTCTTTCTCCACAAGACCCGCTCGGATGGTACACTTGAGCACTGCAAGGCTCGCTGGGGGATTCGTGGTTTTCGTCAACGCGCTGGAGTTGACTTCACTAAGACGTTTGCACCGGTTGTCAAACCGGGCACGATCCGCACCGTCCTCCAGCTTGCGGTGTCCCGAGGCTGGCTAGTTCATCAGATGGATGTCTCCAACGCCTTTCTCCAGGCCATCTTGAGGAGCAGGTTTATTGTGAGCAGCCCATCGGTTTCGTCGACGAATCTCTTCCTGGCCATGTGTGTTTGCTGTCCCGGTCTCTATACGGGCTCAAGCAAGCACCTCGCGCTTGGTACCAGCAGATCGCCGGGTTTCTTCAGACACTGGGCTTTAGCGTCACTCGCTCGGACGCCTCACTGTTTGTCTATCGCCATGGTGACGTGACTGCATATTTGCTCCTCTAGGTCGACGACATCATCCTGACGGCCACCTCCGCAGCTCTTCTTCAGCAGATTACTCTCCGGCTGCGTGACGAGTTCGCCATCAAGGACTTGGATGCTCTACATTTTTTTTCTTGGCATTGAGGTCGTTCGGCGACCGGATGGCTTCTTTCTTCATCAGCAGAAGTATGCGCACGAGCTCCTTGAGCATGCTGGCATGCTCAACTGTCACCCTGTTGCTACTCCTGTTGACACGAAGGCCAAGGTTTCTGCTCTTGAGGGCTCGCCAGCGTCGGATGCTCCCTTCTACCGGTCCATTGTCGGTACTCTTCAGTATCTGACTCTCACCCGACTGGATCTACAGTATGCAGTTCAGCAGGTGTGTATCCACATGCACGCCCCTCGTGACTCCCATTGGACTCTCGTGAAGTGGATCGTCCGTTAAATTCGCGGCACGATGGCTCTTGGGCTCACCCTCACGGGGTCCGCTTCTCGGTGGCCTACTCCGACGCAGACTGGGCTGGCTGCCCCGACACTCGTCGGTCCACCTCCGGCTATTGCGTTTACCTCGGTCCTTCACTCGTCTTGTGGTCGTCCAAGCGACAACCCACAATATCGTGCTCCAGCGCGGAGGCTGAGTACCGAGTTGTGGCTAACGCTGTTGCCGAGTGCACCTGGCTATGACAGTTACTTCAGGAGCTGCATCACGATATCTCCCAGGCTACGGTTGTCTACTGCGACAACGTCTCTGCGATGTACCTCTCCGCCAACCCCGTTCATCATCGCCGGACGAAGCACATTGAGCTGGACATTCACTTTGTGTGCGAGCAAGTGGCCCTTGGACATATTCGGGTCCTTCATGTTCCGAATGCACAACAGTTCGCCAATGTGATGACGAAGGGCCTGCCGACT
>NC_057797.1:37369703-37377380 GCF_018294505.1 Triticum aestivum | reverse complement strand
GTATATTGTGTATTGAGCCCGCCTCTTGTTTCCTTTGTATAGTCGAGGTTGTGGCCTCTCTCTGTACTCATACATGCGTGCCTGACGCACCGATCAATGCATTGTGTTTGCACAGCCTATATACTTCATATTCTACAGGTAGGCGATATATGTAGACAGTTTGGGACGGGCTGGTGTCCTGTCCGATCTCAGACACGTGGTGTCGTATCGGTATGAAATTACTGCTAATTATAATTCAGTGCGTGGCCGGAGCAAGACGAACAATTTTCAGCTTTTTAGACTAACCCTGAGACAAAATAGTTCTCATCAAGAACATCATCCACGAAGGCTGATTTATCTTAGCTCCTAATCTCCTACTAGTAGGACCTTTGATTTATCTTTTTCGGTGGAAAACCATACAGCTAGAAGCCGTTCGCCGTCACTCCTAGGACACCACGAGCTCGTCCTCATTCCTCAACCATGGAGCGATGACGGTCCACATCACTTAATTTGGTCGGTAGCATGGTCCTCACTAAGGCGCAGCTGCTCCTTGGGAGAGTATTGCCGATTCTGGGAGCACGGCAATGCACAATTCTGCAAGGTTGCTTTTCAATCTAGACAGTAGTTGGCGGTTGGCGTCACGTCTAAAGTGGACACTGAAGCAACCGGGGATGCGACGCAGGGTTTTTACACGCCGAGGCGAAAGCCTTGATTTTGGTCTAACGTTGCTGGATCTGATAACATCACTGGCACGGCATTCCCCTCCTAGATGCATTGTCTTGGAGTTTTGAATTCCATGGTGAACATGTGTTCTTTGTTGAATAATGCAGCATTGTCATATGAGTGTTGCATCTTTCTTGAAGGGGTGTGCATGTGCTTGTGGGCTGGCAGGTGCTTGGAAGTGTTGCACTCAGTCCATGATACGCGGTGACAAGATTTCGCATACTAGTAAAAGCGTAACATATTACTCCCTCCGTCCGGAAATATTTGTCGAAGAAATGAATGTATCTGGACGTATTTTAGTTCTAAATACATTCATTTTTATTCATTTCTTCGACAAGTATTTTCGGACAGAGGAAGTATTATTATTATTATTATTTTCTAAATGAGAAAAGTTTACATTTCAACCCCGAACTAATCACTCGGTTTAATTTATAACCCTCAACTTCGAAACCGGCCAAAACCAGTAGGTTCAGATCTCAATCCCAGTCTCGGTTTCGAGTCGGTCAAGCGGTTTTGATTGCAATCAGGCCCGTCGATGAGGGCGGCCAAAGTGGCCGACCGCACAGGGCCCCCAAAATTGTGGGGCCCCCGATCGGGGAGAAAACCAAAGAGCCTGATGCTATCGCCTGGAATCTCCTGCTACAGCCTTGAGCCCTAGGGTCGCAGGCCCGCAGCCCTCCCCTACTGGTTCGCCCGCCTCCACCCCCAACCCGTCGTGCGCAACGCACGCTCGCGCCGCTTGTAGCCATCTCCCACCCCGTTCCCTTCTGCAATCGGCCGCCGCTCTCCTCCAGTCCAGCCCGGCATGCTAGATGCTCCGCGCTAGCCCCAGCACACCGTCCCCTCAACGGCTCCCTAGGCTATGCCCAGCAGGCCCAGCTGCAATACTACTGCTGCCGGGCGCCTTCCCTTGCCTCCTCTAGCGCCCAATGCCTAGGACTGGATGCGGCTTGGAAGCCGATAAACGCCGACACTGCTGGGTAATTTCTTGGACATAGATAGACGCATAACAGCAGCTGATTTGTAAATTGATGTTGTATGTGTTGATTTATAAATTGATGGATTTGAACATTGAATTGAAAAAGAATCATTTATCCATTGAACTCAAATTGCCCCATTTATTTCAATTTAATTTCCTGTTGTAGAAAGACAAGATGAAGATACTATTCTTTTATCGATGCCAGTATGCCACAACAGGAGTGTCTACACATACTATAGGAGGTACGGACAGATCAACCTATTAATCTGGCACTTTTTTGTATCCCCACATTAGCATTTGTCATATGTTATCTATTTTGTTCGATTGTTTGGCATCGAGTTTCAGTTCTACTTACATTGTGTAATCGATTAAAATTTTGTATGCTTTCTCATGATGTATTTTTTGCATAGGCATGAGGGTTTCTGGAATAGTTCTTAAGTCATATATGATTTTAAGAAAAAGTTAGGTTGCATTTCGTATTTCGCCCCGGGCCCCCGAATTCCTGGAGACGGCCCTGATTGCAATCAACACTGACTGAGCATGCCAACTTAGCAGGCACTGCCAAGTAAGCATAGGCTTGGAGGAATTAAGAAAAACAGCATCGATCTTTTCTATCTCCCGTGACAGAGTCGCCTCACCGCCGTGCCCGCCACCACGCTTCGGGCGACCAGCGCCGCAGCATCTTCACCGCCCCACCCCACCACAACCCACCAGAGCCACCTCCACCACCTCTTCTGCTTTGACGAGCTCCTCCCGCGCCTCCAGCTCATCGCGACAGTGAAGCTGGCCGCCGGAATCCAGGCTGTGAAGGAGGTCCCGTGGGACCGCCTCCCTCCTGTCAACCGACCAGAAGAACCGCGCCTCCATCTCCTGGATGAGCTCGTCGATCGGGTTGGTCCGGCCATCGCCGTTGCCCTGGTACGATAGCCAAATGGAGATGGAGACGATGGTGCTCGCCTTGGCGCCCGCGAAGTAGTCTAGGACACGACCAGTGTCTCGCCTGGATCAATTGGAGAAGAAGCCATCCTCTCCCTGCACGCCTGGGATCAAAGCCATCTTTCTTGCTGGATCGAAGTAGGATCCCTGGACGATGCTCGGGTCGAAATTGCAGGAAATCAAATCGCAACACATGGGGTGGCTCAAGATCGAAGAGAGGACTAGCCCGAGGTGATGAGTCGTAGCGCTCCGGTGGTGCTTGCTGTCGGTGCTCGCCTCGGTGATGGGTGCAGAAGGGGAGTGGCATCTCCCCATCAGATTGGGTCGGGGGAGGACGCAACTCGTGGTGGGGGTGGATTTGGCGCCTGTCCATTGGTGCAGATCATGGGAATCTCCTGCCCCTGTTCGTCGAGGGCGGCTACGGCTCTATGGAGGGAAACTCAAGCATGGGCGGAGATAGTTTTTTTTTCTTCTTTTTCTAGGTGGGTCCCACAATTATGGAGGGTCAAGGTGGTGTGGCCATGATGACGTTAGTTCGAAACCGATTCGAATTCAAATTAAAAATCAGGCAAACAACGAAAGTTTTTTCAAACAATGAAACTAAAATGTTCGGGTCATGCCAGATAATGCATAGGTGATTATGGTGGTGAAACCAAACTTTTATGAAATGCTTAACTGCACTAAAAAGATTTAAATAGTAGCAAACCTAATTATTTAAATGTCTTTATTAATTAATAACATATCAAACTAAATTGAAATACTAAATTAGATGCCAAGTATATATTTTACAAAAACTAAAACAATAGGAAACAAAGATACAACAGAATAAAAGAAAAGAAAATAAAACAAAACGGAATCTGAATCTGAATCTCCGGCGGCCGGCGCCAACCAAACGGCCTAGGCCGCATGCATGTGTTGTTGCAAGGGCTGGGCCTCTCGTACCGTGCCGTGCCGTCCTTCGGAGCTGCGGTGATTAGCAAAGTGTGGAAACAATTTGGAATTAAGATCAGAAAAAAAGTAGCACAGACGAAAACGAAGAACCAAATACTGTAGGTAGGTGACAATATACAAACTGTATAATACAAACGCTTGAGACTACCAAATGCCATAATTGGAACTACTCATTTACTAATAGTTTTCCACGGTAACCTGACAAGCCATCATAGAAATGGGAAGAATTGATCAAACTATTCATTTCTAAGAATTAAACAACTAAGTCCCCGCAAAAAACATTTAAGAGACAACTAAGTAAATCAATAATGTGTAGTAGCACCGCAATTAGCTAGCATTTCCAAGAGTGAATACTAATATAATGCCATCATCAATTCATTAATTTCCTACCATGATTCTTAACGATAAATTTGTACATGTACAGTATGCAAAGACTTCATGGTTCAAACTATTGAGGTGGTCGCAAAATGTGTGACTAACAAAATATTCAAGCGTGTGACATACACTTGCTGATCTGAAAGTCTAAGCATTTCATCACATCTAGAGTAAGAGAAATTAGAAGCATCCACTTTATCTCAAAAGAGTAAGCACTTCTGAAAAAACTCGCACTTTCAGATGATTATATCAATCAATGATCTAGAACCAATAACATTAGTGGCAGCTTATTTCAAAAACGCAAATATATCTGATACTCCCTCCGTCCAAAAAAGTTTGTCCTAAGCTTGTTCTTCAAATGGATGTATCTAGCACTAACTTGGTGCTAGATACATCCATTTGAGGGACAACCTTTTTCGGACGGAGGTAGTATATAGTAAGAGTAGTTACAATATATCTCAATGCAGAATTAGCTTAAAAATGTTTCACTAATTCAGAGAAATAATAAAGAATAGAATGTAAACATATATAGGGCAGGCTTCAGGCCCACTTAATTTGTTAGCTGAAGAGTTTCTACATGCTCGAAGTCGCAAGCTACTCCCGAGCAGTTTCCCAAACTTCTCGGAGAGGCTAATAGAAATGCTCTCCGACTAGGAACGGTAATTTCAAACAAATGATACTGCTTACCCTCCAAGGCCCAAGCGCCTTACATTTCTCTTCCCTCCCATTCCAGTAAGCCTTGCACAGAGTGTTTCCACCACGGCAAAGCTGAAGTTCACGGGCATTACAGACTCAACACAGGACAGAAAATAATCCAAAATTACATGGATGGAAGTAATAGGAAAAACAGTTTGTTAGAGCTGCTCTCGCCCCCACTGTAGCTTAATTGCACCGCAATCTAAGCATATTTCTGGGGAAGCTTAAGATCAAAAGAAATAACGTAATATAGGCAGAGCAGGAGCCCAAAGTAGATGAAACAGAATAAAAAATACATAGACATTGTTCAGTAGTTTAATAGACAACGAAATGGATAACGTAACAGAACAAGTAAACAACTATATATGTTTTTTCAATGATACAGTTTGAGGTTCCATGTTCTCACAACCGCAATCAAAAACATGAAAACTTTACTTAAAAGGATAAATATAAATTCAATGTTGCTAATAAGATTGAACCAGGCCATAAACATGAGTAGATCATTTATTCCGATGGTCAATTAGGTCCCAACCATCGTACAAGTCTCCGGGATGGCCTTCTACATTCTTGTTGCTTTCTGCAGTTCTATCAAACAAGGTGTGTATGGGAATGAATCAGTTATGAAACGCTCGGCCCCCAATGCTAGATGACAAGTTGTTGGGTATAAGTAGCCAAGGTCCTGAACCTTTGAATCTTTCAAATGATAGGCCAACCCTCTGCATATTGATTGATGCAGAAAGACAACCTCTTTATATGGATGAAATCCAAGGATATCAAAGTATCCAGATCCACGACCGTCACCCATATGTTCCTTGCGAAGAATGTTGTCATTTTCAGAGTCCCATTCAAACTTTTCTTCCACTAGCTCGTTCTTGCTGGAGTTCAACTCCAATTTCATTTCCATTAGGCATTCCAAGTTGTGGCCATGTTCATTACGTTCCTTGCATTCTTTTGAGATACTCAGTGAAGTTGATATCTTGTAAGACCCATGCTCCAAGAACAGGACGAAGATCATCTTGTACAACGGGTGTAAGGCAACTGTTATGCTTCAAGACCCAATTCGTGTGGCCACACGATTGCTCAAGGACCCAAACCATAAGACGAGACGTTTCAAAAGTAGTAATTGCAAGGTACACCCCTTTCTCTGATCGTCCGAGATGAAACTTTTGGTACTCGCCCGGTTCACGATCCATGGGTGGTTTAATTACTTGGTACTTATCATTTGACAAACAGATCCTGCAAAACATATCATTGATGAACATGCTAAGAAAGCATGTAGACATGGAAGAAAATTAATCAATACGCAACTGATAAAAAACTGATTTCTAAAGAGCAATTAGGTACCTCATTACGAAATCAGTTTTGCAGTGGATGTAAAGTGCGCCCCTGCAGTAGACGGCGTGACGTTTGTCGTCAGACCAGTCGAAATGCCGCCTCATTCCAGAAACAGTGCCGGCAGCCTCCCCTTCTCGAATAAAAGACCTCTCCTTCCAACCGCCCGACTTTGAGGAGAAAATATGCAAGTCGAACATTGCTGATGGTTTGCTTTGGAATACAAAGCGGGGGGAAACCCTTTTTCGATAAAGAGGAATTTGAGAAACTAACACCACCAAATGAGTGCGATCAGAGATACATTCCAATTATTAGTTTGAGAAAACCAAGGATCAGAGACACATTGAGGATATATAATACCATTATTCTAAATTTGAAGATGACTCTTGGTCTTTGAATTTAAATCTCATATGGCCATGCCACACTACATGGAACTAGACTAGAATTTAGATCGTATACCACTACTTTAATAGGAAACAGAGGTATGAATGGCTGAAAAATCAGTCGGAAGTGTTGTGGGAATTTACCGAAAAAGGGTTGCCCCCCGCTTTATATTATAAAGCAAACATCACCACATACATCCGAGCGAACTGATACAAACACACCCACCACGACACACAGCACACACCCAAGGCAAGATACAAAGGTGCCGGGCACCGACACACCACTCGGACGACAGCCAAGCAAACTAGCTACTTGGAGCCACCGAGGAGGGGTGAGACGGACAATGACGAAGCAAGGACTCCAGGACGGTGCCTCCCAGAAGGGTACGACCACGGATAGCCGCCACCGTCCGATCCGAAGATCAAGTTTTCACCCAGAGCCACACGGAGGAGTGGGAGCACGGCGACGGAGCCTTCAAGAAGGATACGACGTCCGTGGACGCCGCCGTCGCCGGCCAGTACGAGGACTGGGCAAGTGATGGACCCCGGCGATCACACCCCTCCGACACCCCCGCTCCGCCCACCACCCGCAGCCAAGCCCCCCACGAAGCCATGGCTACCCGCCCGCACCTGAGACGCAGGTTCCGCCCTCGAACTCCACGCCTCCCTCCACTAGGGCCGCCGCCCAACATCCAAGCACCCCCAAGACCATCCAAAGAGGCCAGCTTTGTACCAGAGGGACACCCCCGACCGATGTCCCGCGGCAGACGACCCGCCTTGAGCATCGCCGGAGTTGCGACAACCTGCACGTGGATGGGGAAAGGGGGAGGTGGGGGAGCGGACGCATCCGGACCGACACACCCCTATGCCAGTGACGGGTGACCCGAGCACGTCGGCGCTGCCCATCCCTCCAGCCAACCTCCCCACCGGACACACCCCTGTGCCGCCCCATCACAGCAGCCGTCACAGAACAGCGCAAAGCCACCGTCGCAGACCCGGCCATCGGCGAGGATGACCCCCAAGGACCGCCACTGACCACCAAGAAAAATCACCGGGGAGCCCATCTGCGCTGCCGCCGTCGCCCAGCCGGCGGGACGCCTGGATCCCGACCAGCACGCCCACCAGCCACCGCTGTTGCGCCTCCACCACCACTAGCCGCGGCCATGGTAGGAGCGGACGCCCGCAGCCTGCGCCGCCCTCGGCCCGCGCCGCCTGGGCCCAGATCTGGTCGTCCGTCGCCGCCGGAGCCCACCGCGCACCACCGCTGCTGCCGCCCCTTCACGCCGCCGTCTGCTGCCGCCACGCCCGAGCCAATGTCGCGAC